>NC_081409.1:852702145-853002145 GCF_030272615.1 Cryptomeria japonica | reverse complement strand
ATCTGAATGTACAAGCTCTAACTTCTCACTCTTCTTCTCTTTTCCAACCTTGAGAAATTTGACTCTTTTCTGTTTACCATAAACACAGTTTTTACAGAACTCTAAATCAATCTTCTTTAGTCCTGGCAATAGATTTTTGGAGTGAAGGGTTTTCATCCCTTTCTCACTCATGTGCCCAAGCCTATGGTGCCACATTATCGAATTTATTCTTGCAACATTTATTGTTTTTCTCCCTGCAGTAACTTTATCTGTAGCAGCTAAGGTAGAGTAAGTGTTACCAGTACACAGATATAATGTGCCTACCTTTGCATCTTTAGCTACTACTAATGATCCTTTAGTGACCTTCCACATACTGTCTGAGAAGGTAACTATGCAACCTTCACTACCTAGTTGCCCTATAGAAATTAAATTTCTTCTTAAATTAGGAACATGTCTTACCTCCTGCAGAAACCAGTCATTACCATTCTACAACTTGAACTTTATCTTTCATTTTCCAACAATTTGACAGGGCTCATCATCACCCAAATATAACTATCCAAAATCACCTTGAACATAATCTAGAAAATATTTTCTATGGGGTGTAGCATGAAATGAAGCCCCAGAATCTATTACCCAGGAAAATATTCCTTACTGTCATTTTCATTTTTGTCTCCTTCTTTGTTTTTTCGAGACCAACAGTCTTTCTTTAGATGACCAGGCTTTCTGCAGTACCAACAATCTTTCTTTCCTCTAGATTGAGAGTGTCCTTTCTTTGACTTCCCTCATGACTTCTCATTCCCAAGGCCTTTTCCTCTTTCCTTTGATCTTCCTCTGTCCTCCACATTCAAAACACTACTTGATGATGTTGGAGTCTCACCTGTGCTTTTCCTTTGCATTTCCTCACTTAGGATAACACCAACAATATCATCAAATACCAAAGTATTTTTACCAGAGACAGAGTTACTTACAGCCATAACCAAGCTATTCTAGCTTTCTGGCATAGAACATAAAATCAAGAGATCCCTAACCTCTTCTGCAAAGGTAATTTTTACCGAAGACAATTGACTGGTAATTGTATTAAATTAATTTAAGTGCTCTTCTATAGATCCTCCCTCACTCATTTTCAAATTAAACAAACTCTTCATAAGAAATACCTTATTTGAAGCCGAGGGTTTCTCATACAACTTAGCCAATGTTGCCATCAAATCTACAGCCATTTTTTCTTTTGTTATATTGAATGCTACAGATGGTGCAAGGCACAATCGAATGGATCCCAGTGCCTTTCTATCTAAAATGTCCCACTCTTCATCTGACATTGTGGTCAGTTTCTTTGCCTTTCCTTCCAATGGCTACCACAAATCCTTTTGATATAGGTAATCTTCCATCTGCATTTTCCATAACTGATAATTTTGGCCGTTAAACTTTTTGACCTTGAATTTGGAATCCTCCATTGCTCCCACTCAAATTTGAGAGTCCTGCCAATTTACATAATAACTCGCTCTTATACCAATTGTTAGGGTTTCAAGCAGATCCAAAGCAAATATGAACTAACAATTATATGCAGATTTAAATACAAAAGATAAAGAAATAAAATAGGACATAGATAACATAGAGATTTAATGTGGTTCACCCAGAATGGGTTACGTCCACCATACACAGTCTTCCAATCTTTCTTATTATCTAGCAAAAATAGTACATCAACCTTACAATGCCTTAAGAATCCCAACCGCTAATAACATGCATTTTTAGGGCAATAAACAAAGTTGACCTTTTTAGGGTTTTATTACAATGTTGGTTTTCATCAACGAAAAATGGTAAACCGGCGAGGATACGTGTTGAGTGTATAGTACTTTGTTGATCAGTCACCACATTTCAACAATAGTGCCTTTTCCTTTGATTAAACAAGCTTTATCATCGCCAAATCTTACTAGACCTCCACTATAGTCCTGAAAAGATAAGAATTTACTTTTATCACCAGTCATATGATGTGAACATCCAGAATCTATGATCCATTCATCCTTTTCTTCAATTTTAGCTATCAGGGCCTACTCTACTGGTGGAACATTAGGTATCAGTTGATCTTCTTTTATTGCAACAAAATCTCATCCATTGTCTGTCGATTCTTCATCAAAATCATTAGTAACTCCTTCATCAGCATAGTAACAAGATTTATCTTTGTTCTTCTTAAATTTATATCTCTGATATTCAAGGTTAGGCTTATATGTTCTTTTTTCTTCGTCTCTCAATCTTGCATGTCTATCAGGACATCTAGATGCCATATGACCAACTTTATTGCAATTAAAATATTTAAATGGTGCTTTACCTTCATACTTACTTCCAACTAGACCTTTAGGCATTTTCCTTACAAATAGTGCTTCAAGTTCTTCAAGTTCTTCATTTTCCCTTCTGATATCTTCAAGTTCTTTTGCATAAAATGCTTTCCAATCAGATTTGTTAGATGATGATGATGATATTGTAGATGATGATACTCTGAAGGCTAAATATGTTTTAATCGTAGCAACGGGACCAAATTCCTCAAGCTCAAATGCTGAAAGTTTTCCAACCAAGGTATCTCTAGATATTGATGTATTAGGCATTTTTCTCAACTCATTAATAGCAGTTACTTTTATTTTGTATTTCAGTGGTAATGCTCTTAAAACTTTAGAAAAAAATTCATCTTCACTTAAGGATCCTCCACAACATTGTATTCCTAAAACAATTTCATTAACACTTTCCATAAAAGCAAAAATTCTTTCATCTTCTTCCATTTTCAAATTTTCATACCTGACCTAGAAACATTCCAGTTTTGCAATTTCAATAGTGGTATCTCCTTCATTCAATGTCTCCAATTTATCCCAAATAGATTTAGTAGTATATCAATCTAATAATCTCATGATTTGCTGATCAGATAATGTGCTCAAAAGTGCTTCTCTTGCTTTGCAATCATTTTCTTGATCTTTACCTAATTATGGTGGATTAGGTTGATTTGGTGTAGGACCAACATAGACATTCTTTGTAACCTCACATATGTCTCCTCCAATGCAATTTAGATGTGTCTCCATTCTGATCTTCCATATACCATAGTTAGTTCCACTAATACATTTGGCCTAAAATTCTGATGAAGGTTTCTGACGGAGAAGGTTTATTGTGATCAAATTTGATTTTTTTTTTAAAATGCCTGATTTCGTCAGAATTATGATGATAATGGAACATTTGGTTTTGATGGAGAAGGAATTCGCAATGACATTTGGATTTTTTTAGAAAAAGTGCCCGCGTTCATTGAAATTCTGACAACCGTGTGCATTACTTCAAAAAAAAAAAAAAAGACTAAGTCATTTCATAAATCTCGCCTCTTCATCCCGTCGACCTCTACCATTACAAAATCCCACCTCTTTGTCCCACCTCTACCATTACAAAATCCTACCTCTATAGGGAACCAGCCATAGAATGAAGTGGTGTTGCAGGAGCAGCTATACCAGGATACCAGGCGACGAGAAACTTTCCAACTTCATGGTAAGAATTTTCTTATGTTTTTGTGTTTATCATCTATTTAGGGGCATTTTCAAGTCTGGGAATTATTTAATGTAATAAGGGCATGTTTTGGGCCCATTTTTAAGCCATTTGGCATTTTGTTAGGGGTGTATGGTTTTAGGATTAAAACAGCAAGGCTTTCTATAGTTCCCAACCCGCAGTGGGATCAGACACTTCTTATTCCCACGCCAGCTCACCCAATCCATTAATTTCTCACCTACCCGGCCCAGATCATAGCATTTCGGGATGGGATCGATTGTAGCCCCATCCCCTCCCTTGTGTTTGCTACTCATTGCTGGCAACCCTTCCCCCATCCCTTTCTTTCCCCCCCATCTCTAATCGGTGGGCACAGAGGGGAGTTGATTTCGCTGATTAAGCCATTGATCTGGCACTACCATATCCCGTCCGGAACCACCTAACAAGTAGCAGATTCATCTCCATACCTGTCTGAGAGACTAAATCCTTGTTTATAAGTATATAATGTTTAAACCAATGTTAGAAAACTATTTCCCAATCTAGTGTTTGCAGAACAGTTAAGTAACTATTTGTTTTTTGTTTCTTGTTCCCTCCAAATTGATTGGGGATGTGGGTTGGAGGAACTGAATAGTTGAGTAAATATGCCTCCTGCTTGCATGTCTACCATGTGAAGTCGCCTGAATGTGGTGGAGTGTGGGCATGAATAATGTACATTATCATTCTCATGGTCATTTGTAGGAATGGGTCGCGGGTAGAAGAAGCACACATGTGGTAGGGTAGCATCTCTATGTGCTTGTCGTGAGAGTGTGTATGAACGAGAGTTGTGTGGGAATCAGTTCAAGATTGGAGATTGAAGTTTGATAGATTGTAGAGTTATTGTTTCAGTCTAAATTTTCTGCTCAATAACACCATGTCATCCCAGTAGGTTTCCCTATTCATTTTCCCTCACATCTCATTGTGTGTTTTAGTCCTCTTGAAGCCTCCCCATCAAGTGGTTCCTCCCATGCCGATTCCAGTGAAAGAATCTGGATTGGTTACACACTCAAAAAGTCATGGGTGGGGATCTAGTAAGTCAAGAAGTTATTGTTGGGCCATCCCCCAATGAACACGAAGGAGGGAGGTGGGCATAGGTTCCCTGTGGGTTTAATCATTGCAGGATGTAGGAATGATTTAATGACTACAAGAAAAAGGTAGGGTATAATCAGCAAATTCATTTTTATACATGTTCAAATATTTAGATTCAAAGTTTAATATAGATTTATCAGATTAATTGCCAATAGCAGAGATGGTGAGAGGTTTCTGTAATATGATGTGATCAATTTAAAAGAAGAATTTCTTCCAAGACCTAAACCGTTGAACAATCCTACAATCATGTATTAATTAAACACTGCATTTTAAATAATGAACAATATAGTTAGCTTGAAACATATTAACACTACTTTTCATATTTAAAATATATCTTAATTAAGGAGAGGGATGACCTAAACTTGCATGATTGAGTGCCATTATGTAAAATATATCCTAATTATGGATGTTGGTATATATGGTTGTGATAGAAAATCCCCGCTGCAGAACCATGAGAGCATTGTGTAGTGATCGAGTGCTATTTTTTGTTAGTGTTTTGGAAGGGAGCATAAGTGTACCATTAGGAAGGTGGTATAAAATGGAAGCTGAGAGCTATAAGGTTATGAGATCTAGGTTAGGATAAGATAGGGAGGTAAGTGATGAACAATGTAATGGTGAAAGAGTAAGTTAGGATATGTTAAGGGTTTGGAAGTTAGGGAAGTGAATGGGGGGAGATAAAAGGATGTGAAGGATGGAATGGGGTTAGGTAGGTGAAGTAAAAGTAAGTGTGTATGAGGTTAAGGTTTGGGATAGGATGTAGGAAAGTGGAGGAGGTTAAGATAGGGGATATGAAAGGTAGATGGAAGGTAATAATGATAGGAAGTGAGGTAAAGGTTATGAGGTGTGGGTTAGAAAATAGGGTGTAGGAAATGGAAGGAAGGGTCATATCACTTTGAGATTTTTCACCAAGATGAGTAGCCCGAGTATGGACCTCAAATCTTACAAGCCATGAGGATCTACTTGTAGTAGAGGAGCATATACTTGCATCTTGGGAGCTTAGTAGGATTTTGCCTTGAATTTGGGAGATACACATAGAGGAGATAGAATATTGATCAATACACATTACCTAGCCTTATCATGCATAAATAAAAGAGGTATAGACTATAGCAAGCACATATCATGAGCCAAAGGATCATATTCAAGAGTTGCTTCATCTCCAATCCTCTACATTTTTAAGATCCACAAATGGGGTTGCGGATAAGTCTTGGTTACTTAGCTTGGACTTATGCTTTGGGTTGCATCTATATGTGAGCAACTTAAAGGCATAATTTTCAATGCAATTTTTTAGAGGACTTGATTCCACCTTGTGCTACTGGGAGGATAAAATGCACCAACTCACATTGGAAACCCTCTCCAGATACCATTTTGGAGTGCTTCAAACTGTGTTCTATTTCAAAATATTTTTGACAAAGATGCATAGATGAGTTTCATAATTTACATAATAAGGTTTCATAGTGGCTCAACATGAGAGTTAGTTTTTGGAGTTCTTGTAGTTTGTAGATTACATTCAAGACAAGTTACTTGTCAATTATTTCAATAGGGGTGGAAAGCCCAAAATTTTAGTTTTCCTGCACATGGACAACCCAAATGACTTTATGGTTGATATGGAAAAGGAGGTACACAGGAGGACACAAGAGGCATGAGAGAATTTTGTAACCAGCTATGGAAAAGTTTCTCATTTTAGGTATGAGAGACTACAGGGCTATCAAGCTAGGCCTTCTATGACTCAACAACCTTTTAGGGGAGAATCTAGTGTTTTTAGTAACTAGGATCTTCTAATTATGGTGCAGCCTAGCCAACATAGGGTTATATGAGAGGCACATGTTATGTATATGTTAGTATCAAACAAAGAGTACCCACAAGCTTTTAGAGTAGGTGGACACCATCCTAGGATGTCAAATTAGATAGTTTATATGTGGGTCTTTACCCTCCCAAACACACAAAGGTCAAAGGAAGATTCACTACTGCAACACTCACTTTTTGTGACAGTCTCAAGCACTTAGGACAGTTCACTCCTTTCGTGGCCATTCTTCTTCACACAAAACTCTCTAACATTAATTATGATGATAGTGTACCTCCTTAAACCTTCCACCAGCACCTAACTCAATACCAAACTCTTTCCTAATCTTGCTAATGGACTAATTAACTCAACTCACTATGAAATTGTTATGGTCAATGCAAGGTTTAGGACAGTAGTAATTAGGATCTTCTAATTATTGTTGGGCCTAGCCAACATAGGGTTATATGAGATAGGGGTAAGTTCAATAGTGATTCCTCCTTCAGTTCTTGATGAATGCTTCATTGCCTATTCACTTGGAATTGAATTGATTTTATAATTAAGAGATCACTGGAATTGTAGGTAAACCCCTTCAAATGACAAGGTAGGCTTCCTTTTATACCTAATATATGTCTTGAAATTATTTTATCCTAATGGCTTTAAATTAAAGTAATTTCTCTTCTATCTGGTATCGGTAGAGCAGAGGTTGCATTGCATCATCCTAGGATACATATTTCTGTAGATACAACACAAGTTAAATGTATCCTAGGTCAATGCAAAGAAACCTTTGCTCCAAAGATCACCAGAAAATAGGGAAAGAACTTTAATTTAATGCCATCAGGATAAAAGTCTTTAATCAAGATAGATAAATGGTATGCAACTATACCTATTTGGAATGCATTACCCAAACACCGCAATCGATCAGTCGCCTTTGAAAAGAAAGTGGTATGATGAAATATTTAGGCATAAAATAGATGAAATGCACTCCATACTACTACTGCACAATATTTTGGTCGATGATATTTTTAAAATAGTAAAGGAAGGTGTATGGAACAACCAAATTCTTATCATTATAAACAATGAATATTTTAAGATCCTTTTATTATGTGTAAGTTGAGAATATTTTATGAAAGGTCCCTAAATGAATACACTTTAAACTGATTTTAGCAATGACTATCAGATGTAGTCAAAATGAATGCTTTTAGGATTTGGATGGTACATAGAATCTACTATCAAAAGGTTACTTTGGAAAGTATCTGATTCAAAATTAAGGAAATGCAATTATTTACAAGTTTTAACCTCCTTAGATGCAAAATCCCTTATTTAGCCTCTCACAAACCCTTAAAAGTAGGTTTTCTCATATACCCTTTTTCCATATACTATACCATCCAAATGATGATGGATTCACCTTTCATTTGAAATGTCTAAACACTATCAATCATAAAATGTGCCCCTCCTTAAGGTAGATTTGCTACTGCTGCTCCTTAGCAAGCAATTTCTCCACTCTTACATTTGCCATAATGGACCTTAAGATGAGATAGTTTAAACATAACACACTAATCTTTGACTGCTTAGGTGTGTTGTGGGTCCATTCCTTCCCTTGACATCCTTTTCCATCTGTTTCTGTCAAAATAGAATTGTCGTTATCATTTGAATTCAAATAGTGTTCCTACGTTTGATTGCATAGAACAAAGAAAATGGCATAGGAAACTCTTGTCTACCTCGTAGTTGTCATAGAATACCTCATTATTGAGATATTATCATGTCCTTTCTTGCTTTATGCAGCAGATGAAAGACATAAGCATCCTCACAATGCAGTCAATGCAACAAACAGATTTCAATTTTGATCAGTTTTAGTTGCCAACATACTCTTTGCTTGTGTCAAAATGGGAGCTTTGGAATAGAGTATGGGCTTCCATCAAAGAAAAAGGTAAGGGTAATTAATATCAGACACTTATAGTTGGAAATTCTTTGTTTGACATGTTTGGAAAATGTGGAAGTATAGACAAAGGGCATGAACTATTTGGTCAGATGCCTCAAAGAAATGTGGTCTAATGAAATGCTATGATTCTAGGATATGCACAAATAATGTTTGTTGAAATGGATTTACAAAATTCAAATGAAATCTGATTGGTGGGTATAAAGTCAGACCCTACAACGGCCAACAGCCTTTACCCTCTACAACCTTTGCCAACATTCTTCTAGTCTGTGTGAAAATGAGAGCTTTGGAGTACGGTATGAACATCCATCACAGAGATGTTGTAGTACAACTTCCCAAGTAGACATGTATGCAAAATGTGTAAACTTAGACAAGGCCCATGAACCATTTGACATAATGCCTCAAAGATAATCATTCTCCTAGAATGCATTTTTCAATCTCCATTAAGATTCGACTATCTTCACTTAATAAGAGAATGAACTATAAGAAGTCTATTTATTCCTACATGTTTCAATCCTCTTAAAAGAGCATTGATTCAATATTAATGAATTTAGAATTAGTGAGATATTCTCTTCTATAATTACTAAATGATTCTCCTCTATGGCATTTGATAGAATTATTTTAGCTTCTTATTTTCTTGGTTAAGTTGTGAAAATGTTTTATATTCTTTTCACTTTTAGCTAGCTAAATTTTTCAAGAATTTTATCTCTAGATTTAATATTTCTTTTCTTGCATGTATCTACTAATTTTGAGATAAGAGATCTTGCCTTCATGATTTCATCCTAGTTTATCCCTTTAACCCTGATTAATTTATTTAGAGTGTTTAGTTCCATTTTAATCCTTTCTTTTACAATTAAATATTATTAAAAAATTGTATTATTATTCCAAATTTTGTGGATATTTAGGACTACAAATTTTTTACTAGAGCACACATCTTGGTACTTCTTATTTTTAGAAGCTCACTCCTCTAATGTTTGATAAGATATATATGAATGATTGACCTTAAACTACATGTTTTTAAAGATGAAGGTGCATTCAGAGTTTAGATGATCTTCCATGACCAAGTCAAAGGAAAGTGATATAAACCTATTTTAAAAATTATATTATCATTATACTCAAGCCATTTGGAAAATATAAAAAAATATATCCGATCTCTTAACTATTTTTCTCAAACCTAGCATTTTGTTTGCCCATGTGAGTGCTTCATTCCTAGAAATAATAAATAAAGAGTGTAATCATGTAGATAAATGAATTAAAATCAATTTGTGATAGTAAAAATTCACATAGCATGTATTATCTACTATAGTTATCTCCTAAAGGTAGGGCAATTAGGTCCATATATGATGAAAATCAAAATAAATAGTTTGAAGATAATATTAGTTACCTAAAGGATATTCCACTTAATTATTTGGTATATCATAACTATTTTGACAAATTTTTGAAACCATTAGAGGTACCTTTTGCTTCTGTAGATGAGGCATTCATTCGTGTTGAAGTTGTGATAGCTTATTTGCCTCTTTATAGACAACAAATTATCCATACGAATTATTATATACTTGTAACCTCCATCCCAAACCACCTATTTCACTCTTCTTCCTTTGTGTACCTCTTTTATTCTTCCATTACCTCTTTGCTTACCTAAATTCAATCCAAAACATAGTGTATATAGCATCAAAAAAAATTCATATTTGATTAATATTATCCACAACATATGGAAAAGACAAATACCACACTTACTGTGTCATCAACAAAAAATAATTTACTTACATATTCAAAGAGTTCAATAATGGAGAAACATCCATGTCGTGCTCTACACATGTCCTCGAAGGTTCAAGAAATACTTATCCTCTATTGGTCCAAACTTTATATCACTTTCCATGCATGAAAATAATTGCAACCATACACAATTTCCCACCCAATAGATTCTCTCAAACTAGTTTACTATCTTAACATAGGGTCAAGGAAAAGTGGGCCAAAATAGGAATCCAAGTGTCTTAAAAGCCTTCAAGACCATAGTGGTGAGGATTGAATTTCTTTCTTTAGTGGTATCTTTCTCTAGATTAATTAGTTGGGGATTCTATTAGGACCTTTTCCTAATTAAATAATATAAAAAATTACATCCCTAAATATTGCATTCATAATAGAATAAATTTCTGCAATATTGAGACTAAATTCATAATTGATTTGGAATGCATTACCCAAACACCACAATCAATCAGTCACCTTTGAAAAGAAACTTGTATGATGAAATACTTAGGCATAAAATAGATGAAATGCACTCCATACTACTGCTGCACAATATTTTGGTCAATGATATTTTTAAAATAGTAAAGGAAGGTGTATGGAACAACCAAATTCTTATCATTATAAAAAATGAATATTTTAAAATCCTTTTATGATGTGTAAGTTGAGAATATTTTATGAAAGGTCCTTAAATGAATCCACTTTAAACTGATTTTAGCAATGACTATCGGATGTAGACAAAATGAATGCGTTTTGGATTAGGATGGTACACATAATCTACTATCAAAAGGTTGCTTTGGAAAGTATATGATTCAAAACTAAGGAAATGCAATTACTTACAAGTTTTAACCTTCTTAGATGGAAAATCCCTTATTTAGCCTCTCACGAACCCTTAAAAGTAGGGTTTCTCATATACCCTTCTTCCAAACACTATACCATCCAAATGATGATGGATTCACCTTTCATTTGAAATGATGGATTTGTAATGGTAATTTAATGTTCTTTCATATTTTTGTATATATTCTTTATAATAGCCTCTTATATTGATTTGTTCTATTATGGATAATGGTGTGGGTCAGATGGCTTTGCCGGTAGTGCATGAAAGCATTGAATGAGTTATACTTTTAAAAATTACATTAAACATTTTTAATTTATTTGATTCAGTGTTATTTGCAGAAAATAATTATCAATGATATTTCCTTTCTCCAAGAATTGTCTGGGATCTTTCCATTAGATAATATGTAACATCGAATGACTAAATCTTTTCTTTACAAATGCTTATTTTATTTAATTATTATCTGAGCATGAATTAAAATTTATATCTCTACAGAAGCCGAACATACAAGCTGAAGAGTCATGTGCAAGCAAATTTCATAAAAGAAAGCAAGCAGGTATTATCTTGAATGACATGGAAAAAAGCTCATCAACTACCTAGAAGAGAGCAATTGGAGAAAAGAAGAGGAAAGTGTTTAAGGGTGATATATAGATAGAGAGTATGCAATACAAACAAACAATGTCTGGAGTGTGTGATGTGACATCTCTAATTTATGTTTGGAGGGACTAATTGGTTTTGGAGTTCTTGCGAAACCTTTTGGGCCACACTTTGGAGGAAAGAAATGTGTTCATATAAGGAGCACCTTTTTTCTATTATGAGAATGATTCTTTTGCACCGAAGGATATTTTGAAGTCAATATCCAAAAATTTCTATAGTGTGGAACTAGAGTTGGGGGACTTGAAGTAATTTTCAGCTTTCAGAAGACCAAGAGGTTATGTACACAATCTCCCAATAGAAGGGTGATTTCAAGATTTACCTCTCCCCCCCATGACTATTCAAGAAGCACTTCCTCACATAAAGGACTATTGGCCTCCATGGGATCAAAGAAAAAAATTGAAGCATAGACTCTAGATGATGTGGTGGTGTCCTTCATGAAGAACTCTGCACTATAATTGAAAATTCACGAGGGAAATTGCAAGATAGTGAAGAGAAATTCAATCTTAAAAAGTGGGAAGAATGGATCTTGGTTTGGGTGGGTCCAAATCAGGTGGCTCCTCTAGAGGTTGACAAGATAGGAATCATATTAAGATTTGAAAAAGATCACACTCGTGGAACATCATGTGCGAGTGATTGATTGTGGTGTTTGGGTAATGCATTCCAAATAGATATAGTTGCATACCATTTATCTGTCTTGATTGAAGCCTTCTATCCTACTGGCATTAAATTAAAGTACTTTCTCTTCTATCTGATATTAAATTAAAGCAACCTCTTCTCCACCAATAGTCTTGGAGAAAGGAAACATCATTGATAATCATTTTTTGCAAATAAAACTGAATCAAATAAATAATAAATGTTTAATGCAATTTTTAAAAATAGAACTCATTCAATGCTTTCATTCACCGAAGGCAAAGCTGTTTGACCCACATCATCTCTCGTCGTCAGAATTCTGATGACAACTAATGAAACATTCAACAAGGATGTTATATATCCGATGTCACTTCCATGTCGGACAGTCATCAAGGAGCAATCATAGCATCCGTTAGAAATTTGACAGAAATACATCGATATTTGTGGTTAGGGGTGCAAATATAGCCACCGTCGGAGGAGTTCATAACATTGTTGGACGACCGACGCAAATGGCATCATTAGGAAGCCCGACAATGGTTTTTCGATGATAAAGTTGGTCGAAAGTCTAACGTTTAGTTGTTGCAAATCTGATAATTAGCTGTCGAAAATAGGCCCAAATGTACTAGTGTTCCATCAAGTTTCGGACTATACTTCCTAAAATTTTTTATTCCCATAGGATCTCTTCAAGTTGTTAGGCTTCTGCGAAAATAGGATTTAGCTCTGATACCAATTGTTAGGACCTGGAAGACAAGTGAGGGGGGGGGTGAATCAGTTGTCTATGAATTTCAACCAAAATACAACTTAATCAAACTTGATACTTAATACCGATAAACCAAACTTAATGTTGGTTAATAGATTAATAGTTAATATCAATACTGGTGAAACTTAATGCATGAAACAGAAAGAGAAACAACATCCACAACACATAACATAAATGTTTTGACGTGGAAACCCTACGAGTGGAATAACATGGTGGGAAACCATACCCACAATTAGGTGATACCACTGTAGATAGTATGAGTATACAAATGGGGTTTGCACATGCAGAAAGGTTGACTGCCTAGAGCACACTGCTCAAATGGGAGTCGCAATTACTACAATAGGATGGTTATATCCTAGAATAATGTACTACTCAAAATAGCATCTCCAATGTTGGATTTAGTACCGGTTAAGCTCTTATAATCACCTTCAAACCTTCCTTGAACCTTCTTTATGGTCTTCTCATATGATCTTCAATATTCGCACATACCATGTTATAATACCATAACCTTACATACCATATCCCATATCTCATCAATTGAGATCTTACATATATACAAAACCTAAGACCAAATGTTTAGGTCATCTCACTAAGAATATTATAATTAAATCAATTACAAACAAGTCTTGATGCAATGCATCATGCTAGCTCAATATATTTACAACAATATCCAATCAACAAATCATCTTCATAACGTGTCATGCTGATCTAGAATAGATAATGCATACCAGTTCATAACCTAGACCAATATGTTGGTAATAGTAAATATGTCAACCCGATTAGACCATTAACCAAAGTATCAAAACCAAGTATCCAACCCATGTCTTTGATATAATCAAGTGGTCTCCAGATGCTAACAAGTCATCATCAATGTCGGTGAACCATATAACCTACCTGTGAACAATAAACTGGTGACTGTACATAAGTCACTAAACATGTTGGTGAACATAATGTGTCGGTTCAACAGTAAACCAATAGATCTCCAGAAGGATTAGTGTTGACATCGATAAAAAAACTAATGCAACACATCCAAAATACCAACAACAATGACATGCAAGGATGTTGACGAGACATGAGGAAGCTCTCACCAAAAATATCATACAAGAAGAACAAAGGAAAAAAAGACTCCCTTGCATAGATCCTAATTTGAACAAATCATGAAGTTGACTCAAGTCAACCCAGCTGCAACCCATCTTCTTTTGTTACTTGAAACTCTTCTTAATTTAATCATATTGACATCAATGACAAAAATATACCAACAATATTTCCCTTTGGCATTGATGTCAACACTGAGATCTCTTCTCCCCCTTTGACAACAATGGCAAAGGGACTTGTATTTATGCCTATGCTGGAAACACTCCCTTGGCTAATCAAATACCTTTCTTCTACACATATCTTCTAGATGAATCATTATTACAAGATAAAAGGTACACCTTTTTCTCATCTCCACTTGAAAATATTCAAGCTCCACCTGAACCATGGGCTTATTTTCCTTTTATCCAATGTATGTATCATTATTGTATTCCGCCCTATAGGTTCTCTCCTTGCAACCTTGTGACATTTCAAAAAAAAATGTCTTCATATTTCTAATTTGGTCACTTTATTTTTGCTTCTTATTGTGTATCTATTATAGGCTCATACCTAGAACTCCAACATCGTTGCCTAATGATGTAGGAGCATCCTCGATCCTTGGCAATCTTGCATCAACCAAAAATATATTTTCTTAGTTTATTTTTTGTTTTACAGTTTCAACATTTCTTTTTGAATTTTCTTGCACTTGCTCATCAGATGTTGCAAAGATGGATTTTTCTTGAGAACATTATTATCTTCCTTATTCCTGAACTGCGGAATGTTTGGATCATTTTCCGGCAAGTTATCTCTTTTGGATTCTAAGATAGTTTTTTGGATTCTAAGATCATTTTTCTATTGGTGATTCTTTTGGATCCTTTTCATAGCTTGTGGAGCCCTAGTTCATTTATTCCAATGCTCCTTGGTGTGTGGCCAACCTTCCCTCTAATCCGCACTTCATCCTTTGGATTTTTTGGAGGAAACGCTTTGGCGGAGGCCAACCTAATGATTTTACACATTCGATCTTGTTCTTCACCATTTTATCCCTCTTGGGCCGAGACGGATCCCTCTTGACCATATAAATTAATGTAATTTAGAATCATAATTCATTAGAGAGAATAGAAAAGTCATATCTTAATATTTAGAGTTCTGGAGTTGACCGATTGTTTAATTGACCATGTATGTGGTAGGCCAATGAGCTGAATCTTGTAACCCGGATGTTACTGGTTATTTATAATCGATTTTCATGATCTAATTTATTTAGTTTTGTATTGCCTCTCTTATATCCTCTTATTTCCATTGTGTTTACTCTTATTGCCCAGTCTAGATTGATCTCTTCGAGGTCCCTCCTAACAAGTGACAACACCACGTGGTATCAGAGCGGGATTTTATTTTACAGATTGCATTGTCCTAAAGTTTTTTTTGTGGGGTGGGGGATTGTGGATCCGACCAGCAATTGCAAAGGACTTGCATGAAGATTGTGAGAATAGGAAATAGGAATGGTGGAGCATGTGGGAAAGCATACCCTACTATGATGGAAATGTTGAGAGGAATTGCACCTCGGTTGGAAATCATTAAGACAACCCAAAGAAGAGGCCAACATATTGAAGATGTGAGTAAAGATGAAGAAGAAGAAGCACCAATAGAACAAGTAGAAAACCCAACGGTGATCTATCTGGATGAATAAAAGTTCTTGAGGTTTGTTGTTCTCAAATTATGATTCCCTCTAACATCCCTGGTTATAAAATAATAAACTATGTCTATAGAAGAGAGATCAAAGAGAAGGAAAACCTTAGAGCAACATATGACAAGGTTTTATGACCTTCTACACTTTGAACTTATAAAATGTTTAGGTGGGTATACCCTAGGTGAATTCTTTCACACTTTGAAACAAAACCCATAGTAACCATTGTCCCAAAAACTAGTGGATTTCATCGCCTTAGAACTGACTGAAACAGAGAAATAAAACTTAAATTCATGTTCAGTATTGACCTACAAGATATGCAGAAGAAAACTACAACAGATATTAGTGCCCTATCCAGGTGACAAAGTCATCTAAGTTTCTACAATACTCCCACAATCAAATATCCCCACACATCCCATCACCTCGACTTTTATAAAACCCCACATATGCCTAACATACGTAAGAATTACCCTTAGCAAAAACATCTTACATTTATCAAATTCAAAGTCTTCAACAAAGAATTTACTGACAGAAGTGCTTCATGCATATTTAATTTCCCTCCTAAAGAGAAAAGCTAAGAAACTCTCCTATTTAAGATTGCCTTACAACCCATATTCAAATGAATAACCCTAGATTATTCAAATCAAAAATAGTAAATATTTGCAAACACATTTGAAGACAACACAAATACTAGGATCAAAGTTGAAGGTCTATATATTGATATTATCTCAGAAAATATTACAAAAACATTTGGATGTTCTTCATGATATTTGGAAAAGAGCTCAGATTAATTTCTGTAGCATTTCTTTACAATTCCTTGTGATCCCTTTACATTGGTCCTGGTATCCATTTATATAATCATGGATGCAAACAAGCTTCGAACCATCCATTTAAAAATTTGTTACAAAACACTACTTCACTCAAGAAGCAATTACATGTCCTTTTCTGCTTCAACAGCTTCTTCAGTTGGTGGCTCTTCTGCAATATCCTCTAACCATTCAGGAGCACCTTCTAACCATTCTGGAATATGTTCTAACTATTTCAGAGCATCTTCTTCTTGAACCTCCACATCGGCCACCGCAGACTTTTGGGACCATCCTTGGAAAACATCATCATTAGGCCATGAGTAGCCAATAATTTTTTTATTCAATTTTAACAACTTTTTCCAAGTGTTCCTCACTTTCCTTACCTCTGAATCCAAAAACCCATAATGAGATTTGATCTTCTCTATTTCCTCAATTGTTTTAACAAACAAAGATGTGTCATCTTTATTGATTTTCTCATTTACCCTTAAGGATAAATTAGCCCCTAACTCATCTAGCCATGCCTATTTATCCTTTAACTGATTCTGGTTGACAAAACCTCCAAGTAACAATGCAAATTTACGCTTGGTATATTCTTTCCAATACAAATTAGCTTTTCTTTCCACATTAGCTCTTCCTTCAGCCAACTTTGTCAATCCTTTTGCCAACTTATATGTAGACTTGATAGTGACATCAACCTCTCCCTCATCATATGATGCACACATCAGTTCTAACTCCACTTCCCTGGGCAACCATTTATTCATAATAGGCTCTAAAATAGCCTTATCCTCATCCAACTCATTAAGAGTATCCAAAATTCTTTTTATATTAAGATATACTATAGGAGCATCAACAATGTCAGCAAAGCTTGAAATTATTGCTTTTATCTTCTCCTCATACTTGCTTGCAAATAAGGCCTTGGCTTGTTTCAACTTTTCCATTTCATGTTGATAATTCTCAGCCGGTTGGAAACCAGAAGGCATAGGAGAAGGAGGTAATTCTATAATTGAACTAGTAGGTGGGGGTCTTGCTAGAGAGGAAGCGATCATCAATATTGAAGGCTCACCTTGATGATGTTGACTTGCCAATTGGCTCTAGAGTTTAGTGATGATGTTGTCCCTATTGGCTATTCCTTCCTTAGCTTCATTATAAGCTTTTAAAATAGTCTCCAACTTCAATTGGAGAGTAGCCTTTTCTTGGATTTCTTTCTCTGCTACTACCACATTAAAATTTGCAGTTTTTATAATAGTACTAGCTGCCTCCACCACTCCTATGTCCTGAACCTTCTTGAAAATCATTCCTCCAAAGAGGCTAGAATCTGAGGTATTTTTCTTCCTCTTGTTCTCATCTTTCTTTAATGACCATCGGACAATAGCAGCATTATCCTTGTTGAACGTCACACCTTCCATTGGCTTTGTTTCCTTTCTTACTGCATCAAGGATCAATGCATCAGATATGTTCCATTCAGGGAGAATTAACACACCGGCTTTATCCAACATATCCCTCCCTTTCTCAGGCATGATTGCTTTGAATGCCTCCATCATTTCTTGCTTAAATTCTTCTTCTAATTGGGCTGCATCTTTGAGAGGCTACCCATTTACCCTTTTTCTCACATCTGATCTTGAATTGATCAATGTTCTATTTCCAAAATAATTGTAGAAAAGTTCCCGATGTGACGAAGTTGTTGTCAGCTAGGAATTCTACACTAGCTTGCTTAATAGTAAGGTCCAATTCTTGGCCCTTTAACTCACCATCAGTTAAATCTATTTTAGCATTTGGTGGCTCTTCGGGCATCCCTCCTTGGGTCTCCTCATAAGTATAGGCAATCTCACCAAGACTCCCTAACTCCAATAATTGTTTGGCCACAGCTTGTTCATCTCCAATGTGGATAAGAGACTGAGATGGGGAATATTGAGGCTCATCAGTTTCAATTTCTTTTCCCACTTTTTGCCTCTTAGGGAAATCCTTAATGTCTACAATATCTTCAATTTTCCTTTTCCCTTTTGAAGTGGAAGGCTCACCTGTCACTGGCATCATTATAGTGTACTTTGGTCTCTTAAGCATTGCATAGTCACCTGGTGGGATTGCTTTAGCAAAAGCAGGCTTGGCCAAGACCATCTTAACCTTATCAAGATCATTTTGCATTATGGCCTCCCTTTTTTCCTTTAGGGTTTGCATTATATCTTCAAAATAAAGAATTAGAAACTTTATTTTCTCCTCAAATGGGGTGAAGCTAGACAGAGGGTCATAGCTAGTGTCAAACTGATGAATAAAATCAAGGGCTTTCTTATATGCCACCCACTTCTCCTTCCTTAGTTCTTGCTCATCTAAGTTGAACTCATTCCTAATCAAATCCTCAGGAAACTGAAATTGATGAGGCCTACCTATATACACTACTCTTTTCCTGAACATGCCATTGAAGAAATCCTCAGGGTCTGCACATCTTGACACTGCAGTTGATAACCTATATGGCTTAAAGAAATCTTCAAAGAATCTCCATCCACCCTTAGCGATTACAAAATTGTGGGCCGTGGTAATAGTTGGGAAAATAGTCCCTTTACCTCTATTAGTCAACTCAGCTTCCTGTACCCCTCCAATCTGTCTTAACACTTCTACAATTCCAATTTTCAATGGGACATGATAGGGTAGTAAATAAGGCATGCCTCTAAATCTAAACACTCTAAAAATAGTAGACATAGGGTACAAATAGATGTCTCCCCCATTGCGAGCAATCTTGATATCCTCTACAAACTCCTTAGGTCTAATAAATTTCAAAAGAGCTTTAGGAATTCTAGGGTTTTCTCTACATAAGAGGATTCTGATCTTAGATGCAAAGCATCTATCAAACTTTAGATAACTTGCATCCTCTCTATCCCATGATAAAATAATACTCCACAAGTGTACTAGCATTTCCTCATTATCCTTGACCTTAACCAGGTCCATCTCCTTTGCAATGTAATCAACACCCTTGAACAGGAACATGTGCATTAACATAGAATACCATCCAAATGGCTTGTCAAACTTACCATTCTTCATTCCTACTAACCCTTTATGAATGGTATCAGCAAGGTATGAAGCATAATCAAATGTAATGGCCAAAGAAGGATTCAAATTTGGGCAATCATTAGCATATAATAGGTTGGCATATTCTTTTTCAGCATCTTCCCCAAAGATCTGGCATAAGGCCCAATACATACCCTTAGCTCTCAGGGTGAATAAATTGAGGGAGAATGGTTCCATTATGCTGGGGCCTACAACTGTCAACCCCCCTATCTTCACAAAGAACTCTCTTAATGGGCCATTCCTAAGATGATCCCTCTGTACATTGTAAATCTGGGCTAATGATTCAAAATCAATAGGCTCTAACAAATTGGAGGATTCATTGAGTTTGAAAGCTTTTCTGAATTCATCTTCATTGATTTCAATCAGGACTGACCCCTTTATGTTCTAGATGCACCTTGCCATGGAGTCATTATTCTTTGCAATCAAAGTTAATAGGTCTGTATCCATAAAAACACCTGGGACCACAAGCTTTCCTACATCCTTTTCCCATATGCCATTTGTAGGAGTTGGGGAATTTCTTTGCCCAAAACCAACTTTGAAAAGTCCTAAGCCTAACATTCCTATTTCAGGGTCTCTCAACCAATTACCCTTATCATACAAGCCATCTCCAATTTTTAGACGAGGGTGTTTGGTGATGGGATGGGGTTTCGGATAGACTAGCCTAGCCTATGCTCTTGGATCCTTTCCTTGGATCACCAGGTGTTCTAACCACACCCTAGGGTATTTAGGACTTCACCTACTTGTGGAATCCCCTGACCTTGCCCAATCCACCCACCAACAACTAGAAATTATACTCCTAAGGTCTCACCTACTCATGAGATTCAAAGAACACTTACTTAGGCTAATAAGGGTTTGGCTTGTACCACACCTTTTGAGGTCCTAGCAAGGATAGGATAGGTCTAAGACATGATTTTCCACCCACTCATGTGCCCCCAAGAGGTTTTCAACTTCCAACTCCTTACCGATTTCACCATTTTGTCTTTTACCTACAAAATAGGGCTACAAGGATTATGTCCATACACTGTCCTAGGTGGATTTTAAGGTTTTTAAACGTTTTAAAGAGGGTTTTTAGGCCTACCAGGGTCATAGTGTAGGTTTGATGTTTTTGCCACCTTGTCTGGATTGGTGGAAGCTCCTACTTCATACCAATGGTACTCCACTCACCCCTCTACAACTCCTCCAAAGGGTGCCTCCTCCTCTATCCTTCCTTGCTCTACAAGACCTCTGCAACTTCACCCTTCCTAGTCAGGCACTATCCAGTCTCACCTAGGAGTGGGTCTTTAGATGGCCTCCCTACATCTTCAAGGGCCCTACTTGCTTTGAAGTATTGTATAGGGTTTGTACTCTCATTTCCCATGGTTTCATGGTGATTCCACAATGGGGAATGGAGTTATGAACCCATTGACACAAACCAGTCCAAAACTGGACAGTGAGAAGAAAGTTTACAAAATATTTACAAACTCACACAACCTACAAAAAAAAACCTAATCTAAATGCTAAAAATGGAAGTAAATACAACATACAAGACACTCAACATATTTTTTCTTGAAAATCAATCCATTAATGATCTTCTCCTACTCCATTTGTGTCGACTAGCAACAAAATTGCAGTCACAGTCAAGTCACTTTGCTTTGGCCGTACGACAACTGACATCCAACCCATTGTCTTAGGGTTTGCAACTACATATACTACCCTTTCCTTGGTCTATGTGCCCATATTAGGGTATTCCATGCTAAACTAAAGATTTTGCCCACTAGGTGGAAAAGTTGCTTGACAACTTTGAAAAGTTGTCATGCAACTTTTGCAACTTTTGAGCAACTTTCTCAATGTTGCTTTTCTTGACTCCTAGGCCCACATTGGGCTAACCTAAGGACACCACCATGCTAAGAAGGACCCTAAGCACCTCAAAGGCACACATACCCTCTAATTTCAAGAAAAACTCAACTTTTACTTATGACCCTAGGACCTCAACTAGGACCTAAACTCATGGCTCTTATTGTATATACAATGGCTTCTTAAAGAAGTAAGAACACAATCAAAATAAAATGGTGGGAGCCCTTTGAAGGGTGCTCCTGCACCATTTGGGTACTAATTCTTTGATCTTAGCCTGAGCATTGGAGGACATAGTTAGTTGTTCTAAAAAATCATCACATATATTTCATTCTTGGTAGTCCACCTTCCCGGTGAATTCTCTTCTAGGTGCCATTTTGGATGAACAAATACACCACTAGCAACTAGCATAGACCTCTAACAAAGTAATTCATATAGTAAATATTTGAGAACAAGTCAGAGTTATCAGGAAAAGCACAAAAAACCTAATTAGTCGCCTGAAGAAAATCGCTCTGCAACAATTCGCTCTACAAAAAACTTTGATGAAATGATATTATCAATCAAGTTGACGCAGACTACAGAAGACAAGTTGGCATTTAAGTTTTTTAGGAATTAAATCCTCATTCTTTGGCTTTCTTTTCATAATTGAATTCACCAAATTGAATTCAAAACTGAGTCCAACGGGTCATGATTCCTCTGAGTCTTTCCTCTGTTTCACTCTTTCTCTATTTGGTAGAGCATAAAACCTACGCTCTTTTCTTTCATGAAGTAACACTGGCCATTGGATCATGGGAACTTGCATTGTCTTTACCTCTGCTTAATCTCTCTGCTTAAGTTCTAGGCCCTACCATCTTTTCACCACTTCACAATACTTAACAATCGAGCACTTCCCCTTCATGAAGTCGTGCCAAGCGTTAGATCCAACTCAAGTTAGCCGGCCTTTAATTCCAACCAGGACCACCAATTTTTCTAACTAACCGCGTCTCACCCTAACGGTCAGCAGTTTTCACCATTTCACTAAGGTTAATCTGTGGGCATCTTCAGGCCATGAATCAATGAGAATCATTGGATCAATCTTGAGATGAATGCCTTTTAAGTGGGCCTTGCATCCGGGAATCACTTACCCCATCTTTTCATCAGTAAATACACACCATACGGTAGTCGGCCATTAGCCATGGCAACTCGCTTGGGTTCCATTCTGGATCTACCACATGCCATCTTTCATTACTCCCACATAACCGCCAGTTACACCTTGGTGGGCCCTTAACAATCTTTTAGAACTACATGTCACTTGACATGTCCCTATCGAGCTCCACAAAAGTAGCAACTATTTTGCCACATCACACCTATGTGTGACTTCCAGCTGTCTTTCACGACTTCGCAAACACTAATCATCATTAAACTTGTAGCTATGAAATCATGAGAACCATTGGATCAAAATAGAGTTAATCAGCCTTTAACTTCGTGCTTAGCCTACCCTTTGGGCCCACCAACCCTTTTCGCAACTTCGCGATGAGTAAACCACTAGCATCTCTTGGCCGCGAAACAATGTGAGCCATCGATCTTGGCCTAACCAGATCACCTTTTAACCGAAGGGAAAGTCTTCATTGTTGGGTCCCGCCAACCCTTTTCACCACTTCACGATGAGTAAATCATGTTTAGCTTGATCTCACAAAATCACGCTGTCCGTCCGATCAGATGGGATTTGACCGGTATTTAGCTTTGGCTCGAACCTATGTGTTGGGTCCACTTTTTGCCTTTCACTACTTCGCGATAGATAAATTGTGAGCACTTTTAGGTTGCAAATCAATGCAGACCATCAGATCAATAGAAAGTTGCATGATTCTTACAAGGCCCGATAGACATTTAGAAAAAGGCATATTTAAAAGCAGGAATTAAAACATTTGAAGGGACTGCCTAGGTAAATTACAAGGGGGGGAACATTTTCATGACAAAGGGACCTATTACTTAAGTGAATAAAGTAATGTAGAAATAGAAGCCAAAGGGTTTTTATCAGTCATTAAAACGATTTAAAACCTAAACCCTAAACCCGTTTGGACTTGAAATAGTCTTGAAGCAACAAGAACATACTAGACTCAAAAAACATTACAGACTTAGCCAATAATGGAAAAAGCATACCCATTTTTTAAACAATGATAACAGCGGCTCTGACTAGGGATGGTTGATCACAAGGTCAACACAAGAACTTAGAAAACTCTGGAGAAATAGACCAAAACACAAGCCCAAAAAACAAGCAACATAACGCAAACAAATGTATACAAACAGAGGACCTACTGTGCATGGAGTTTAAGAGAAGTAGTGTTTCAAGAATTATCCATGCACTGGAAATTCCTGTGCTTCATCATTCATATTCTTCAAAAAATATGAGTCCTTTCCATTTTGATCACAAACCATAGAAGGGCCAATCCATAATGACTCAAACTTTTTATGCTTTCCCTTGTCTTGTCCTTTTGCATTCCACTAAAGAACAACATCACCGATTTGAAACTTTCTCAATGATGTCCTTTTATCAAATAGATATTTAGACTACAATTGGATCTTCAGATTTCTCTTATGAGCTAGAGTTCTAATCTCTTCCACTTCCACTATCTAAATCATTCGGTTCTCCATAGGTTCATATAGCTCCATGTCTTCAACTTGCAAGAATTTATAAACTGGAAGAAGATTGTTTACTGGTAGTCTAGCTAGTGTACCATAAACCAGTTCAAAAGGTGACATTCCAATGGCCTTCTTGACAGTTACTCTATCGGCCCACAAGGCTAATTTCAACGTTTGATCCCAAGACCTCTTGTTCTCTTCTAGGATTTTCTTGATTATGTTCAAGAGGATTTTATTACTAGATTCAGCTTGTCCATTTCCCTGAGGATGATAGGGTGAAGAGTAAGACATGATTATTCCATGACTGGTACAAAATCCAACAAACTCTTCTGACCTGAAACTCATGGCATTGTCCATTACTAATTTTGTAGGGATTCCAAATCTAGTTATAACATTATCCTTCAGGAAGTCAATGACAACTTTACTTGTAGCTCTTCTTGTGGGAATAGCTTCAATCCATTTAGTAAAATAATCAGTGGCTACTATGATCCATCTATGACCTCTTCCTAATCTCTCAACAATCTTTCCAATAAAATCAATGCCCCATTGGACAAAAGGGGCTTCCACTGTGACTGGATTTAGGGGTAAAGCTCCTTCATACTTCAATTTGGATGAAATTTTTGACATGGGTCACATTTCCTAACATGTTCATGAGCATCCTTGAATAAGGTAGGCCAATAGTACCTAGCCTGGATTATCTTACCAACAGTTGTCTTAGCAGAGTAATGGCCTCCACATACTCCATCATGCATTTCAATCAACACCCTTTTAGCCTGGAATTCATCCAAACACATTAGCAGTTCTCCATCTCTTTTTCTCCAAAATAGATCACCTTGAATGAGAACATATTTTTGTGACTTGAGTTTTAGAGTTCTTCTCTGATTATGTGTCATTCCTTATGAAAATGTAGCATCTCTTAAAAATCAGACTATCTCTGAATACCATGGTTGCCTTTCAATACTGGTGACCATGGTTTTATCAACTTCAACATTATTTACCTCGATATCAAGATGATTTGATTCAGTCATGAGCTTTGCAAGACCTAAACCTCTTACCAATTTAGTAATCTTTATCTCTAAATCAAACTCTTGAATCCTATTTATCCATCTGCACCTTTTTCCTGTGACCTCAAATTGGGATAAAATGTCCTTGACTATAGCATGTGGAACATAAGCAACTACTTGTGCCCTTACCAAGTAGGGTCTAAAAGCCTTGACAGCTTTAACCAAAGCATATGCCTATTTTTCCATGATTTCATATCTTAATTCTACTGCCTATAAAGACTTGCTATAGAAGGCTATGGGATGTTCATGTCACTCATTATCCTTTTGCAACAACACTGCAGCTAATGTATGATATGAAGCAAAAGAGAACAAAGAGAAGGGTTTACTATAATCTGGGGACTTCAACATAGGGGCTTCCTGAATGGCCTTTTTAATTTCAGTAAAAGCCTTTGAGGCTTCTTGATCCCAACAAAACTTGGTATCCTTCTTGAGCAACTTGACAATGGGCTTAACTATCTCTGCAAAGTTTGCAATGAATCTTCTAACAAAATTTACTTTTCCTAAAAAGGATTGAATACCTTTAACACTCTTCGGTTCAACCACTTTGTTTATTGCTTCAATTCTTTCAAGGTCTATTCTTACCCCTTCCTTGGAGATAATATGCCCTAGCAACTTCCCTTCAGCAACAGCAAAATGACACTTCTTGGGGTTTAATGACACACCAAATTCTAAAGCCTTATTGAACACCTTTTCCAAATGTCCACAGTGATCATTAGCCCTTTTGGAGAACCATGTTAAATCATCTTGGTACACTACCATGATGATATTAATGAATTCTTTGAAGGCTACATCCATAGCTCTCTGAAATGTGGCTCCAGCATTTTTTAATCCAAAAGGCATTCTAACATAAACATATGTTCCCCAAGGGGTGGTGAAAGCAGTTTTAAATTGCTCAGATTCCTTCACTAACACTTGCTTATACCCTAAGAAACCATCCATCATTGACAAAAGATCACAAACAGTTACTCTCTGCAACATAGCTTCCATATTGGGAGAAGAATAATTATCCTTCAAGGAAGCAACATTTAAATTTCTGAAATCAACACACAATCTTATGTCCCCATTCTTCTTTCTTATTGGGACCAAATTGGAGACCCATGAAGAATGTCTTATAGGTTTAATAATCCCTCCTTCTCTTATCTTGGATAATTCTTGCTGCATCTTATCTTCTAACAAGGGATTAATAGGTCTCTGCTTTTGTCTGAAAGGCTTAGCATCTTGAAGTAAAGGAACTTCATGCTGAAACAAGTCTTATCTATACGCCTTTAGGTCTTCATAAGACCAAGCAAACACATGCTTATACCTTTTCAATAAATTAATGAGATTAGCTCTTACATGAGGAGGCAAGTTTTTTCCAATGTATACCAACTTAGGGGATGATTCAGTCCCTAAGTTTACTTCCTCCAAGTCTTCTGACTTGGTAGTAGATTGCTGATGCAGGTGACTGTCATTATAACTGAACATGCCCTCAAGCTCTACCAACCCCTTAGGTATCTCATTTGTTTCCAACTAAACCAAGTCATTTCCAAATGTTGTCTCTCTGTTATCAACCACCTCCACCAATGCATTGCAGTCAATCTTTTGTCCATCATAATCATCTATGCATTGTATGAACCTAAGAATATCTTCATCATCAGCAAAAACTTGCCAATTATACACATTGTCAGGGATGGTAGGCCTAGACTTTATTTCCACAGTGGATATACCAGTTAGTGTTGCATCATCATCCTTTAATGCAATGTTAGCTAAGAAGTCTGCCATGATATTCTTTGATCTTTCTATCCAATTGATAGAAAATGTACTAAAATACTCAATAACATCCCAGACTACATGTTTATATCTTTTCAATCTATCATTTTTTGATGCATATTTGGATCTTACCTAAGAGACAACCAATTCTAAATCTCCTAAAACTTTCAACAGTTGGATTCCATGCCACTTTGCAACCTCAAGCCCCAATAATAGGGCTTCATACTCTGCAGTATTATTTATGCATTGGAAAGCCAATAAGAAAGAATACTTAAAAGTTATACCTGATGGGGATACAAAAAGCACCCCTGCTCCAGATCCTTCTTTGGAGCAAGCTCCATCAAAGTACATTTTCCATAGGCCATGCTGTTGTGATTCTAATTCGATCACAATGGGGTCAGTATTCTTTAACTGAGGTAAAATTGGTTGTAGTCTAAAATTATCAAGATCTACATCAATCATACAATTGAGCATGTTAGGATCTACATTTTCAATTACTCTAGGAGCACGTAATTCTCTATACAACTTGACTTGATTCCCACTGATTGGGATGGTAGCATAAGAAAGTCCAATTGGACATTTCCTCCTACTGCTGCTGCCCACTGCCTAGATAACAACATGCCATAATGAGGCTTAGTATCAGTGACAATAAAATCAATTTTATAGGTTGCTTCAGGGAATGCTGCTATTTTCACTTCAACATCTTTCATTGTACCTATCACAGGCACTTCTCTATTATCCATAGCATAACATTTCCCATACACTGTAGTCACTGATAATACTAATTCTTTCATAACACCATAAGGCATTACACTAGCAGCTATACTTGAATCTATCATACAATTTTTAATCAACCGGTTATTCACTAATAAAGTGACATAAAAAGGATCTACCTATGATGGTTCTTGAGTAATAGTTGTTCCAACATAAACCTCTGGTGTATGGAACTCCTGATCCTTTCCACTTTTAACTGAACCATTGGGTAAAATTGTGTTACTCTCAGATATGTTAGAAAATAAAGACAATGTTGATTCCCTATGTTCTTTTATTTTCAATGATTCTATTAATGGGATAGTAACTTTCATTTGTGTAAGAGCTTGAGCCATGTCAAATGTGGAATTATTGCTCAATTTAGTATTAGCTCTAACTCTTTCTACCTTAGGATGACTTGCCTTCTTTGTTGTGGCAGCTCCTTGTGTATCATTGGTATTATTGTCACCTGTACTCTTGGGTACATCTTTAATTTGATCTTTCTTTTCTTGACCCATCTGACAGGGAATGGCACTACTTGTTGTCCTTTTCTGAATAACCTCTTTTATAAACATGGAACCAGGTTCACCCTGATCACTATCTTTTTTGGTGCTCCTTAGGTTGTAATTGTGCTTTGCCTTAGCTATAGCAGCCTTGGTGAGATTTTTCAGTTCTTCATCATTAGGTCTTCTAAGATGAACTTCTTCATCTTCAATGGTTACCACATTCAGTGTAGGATGCCAATCAAGTGTTAGTTGTCCTTGGTAGGACCTTTTGTTGTCCAGCACATCACAGTCACTAAAATCACTCTGCAAAGACTCCTCATCACTTTCTATAATGGTCTCAAACATGTTAATATCAGGCTCAGCCTCTTGTTTCATGGACTCTTCTAAGGCTTGAGCAACTACACACTGATGAGGGAAATGTGGCCCATCACAAGAAATACACCAAGGAGTGCTCTCCATGTTATGAACATTTTTTCCTTTCAAAGGATCAGGGGTGTCTTGTCTCTGAGCAATCTTAGGCTTCTCATTCTGAGGCTTTCCATCCTTCCAGTTGGTGTTATAAGGCATATCATGCAATCTGGGAGGTCTATCTTGCCAATTGTAGTAAGGCTTATCATTCTTATTTACTTTAGCAGTTAGATCCTTCATAGCAGTGACCAACTTTTCTATCTTATCCTCCTCCTTAACAACTTTGTTTGATTGATGTTTTGTTTCTTACCACAGCCTACCATCAATTCTTCTTCCCAGTTTTCCAAATGCCTTCCTATTTCTCTCCACATTAATAGCAATTCTGAATGCATCTCTTAGACTGTGTGGATTTTTATCCCTCAGGATATAAGCCATTTTGGAATCAAATGCATTGTAATAAGTGTTCAGGCACATGTTATCATCTAACCTCATTACCTGATACAACCTATACATGGCTTTTTGAAACCTAGCATTGAAATAAGTGGCCATTTCATTATCAGATTTTCTGACATTATTAAATTCATTAAGCATGAAACTCACATTTGTTTTGTCACCATACTGCTCTTGAAAGCAATTTTTAAAGTCCTCCCAAGACCCAATGCTACTAATAGGGAGACCTCTATACCAATCTCTCGCATCATCTATTAGGGATTGGACAAATAGTTTTTTTATGACATCTTCATCTACTATCTCATAATCATTTATTAGGTCACCAAAAGATTTTAAATGTTCCTCTGTACTAATTGTATTATTTCCAGCAAACTGAGGGAGTTTGTCTCTTAACTCAGTTGGAACATGGTTAGGATATCCAGGGATTCCATCAAAAAATAACTATCTATACTGCTCTAAGTTGATGGGTCTTCTCTGGAATGGGTTAACGGTATTGTTATTACCCATGTTCATTTTTATATTGGTGGCTTGAGTTTGAGAGATCTGGTTATTCTAATTAATAATAGGGGCTTGACTAACTGTTTCTATATTAACAGGCAAGGTTGGTTGGATTTTAATAGGAGGGAGGGAAACTTGCTAAGGCATAGGTTTATTTAGACCTTTTGATGGAAAGATAATGGGTGGAGCTTTTAGATAGCCAATTTTTCTGTTAACCTCTTGGTTAGTAGCCTCTAACTCAGCTTTCTCCAACTCCATTTGTAAGTCTTCTTTTTCTTTCCTCATTCTTTCCATCTCCCTTTCATGTGTTGATAATCTATGAGAGATTTCCATTGTAGTTTTAGATCCTGACCCATCTTCCATGCATTTTTGCTTCCCTTTATCAACCTCATTTTTGATAGGCTGTGGGTCACTAAAAACCTCCCTATTTGGTTGGGTTACTGACTTACATGCTGGTTTGGCCTTAGGGACTAGAATTTCCTTGATCATAGGACCTTCATCCTCACTCTTTGCCTTTTCTTGAGAAAGGACCTCAAGATTTGCAATCTGTCTCAGAAGCCTATCTCTTTCCATCAATTTGGCTTTAACTTCTCTCTCTTTATTGGCTTCTTTTTGGGTTCTCAAAGAGATGATATGATGGACTTTTCTATTTAGGTCCTCTATCTCTTGGGATATCTTATCTTCATTGGGGAAAAATTCTTCTGAGTCTGATATATTGACTTGATCAATATCAATCAAGCTAATATTTCCATCAATTGTCCTAGGTATAGAACTCCTGACTATATTTGAACTAGTTTTGTCTCTTTCAGAGGCACTAGTATGAGATAAACCTTGATTTAAAATATTAACAACTTCTACATTTCCAAACAAACTAGAATGGAAACCAAAAACATCATGTTTAGATTCTCTTGAAGAAGAATTTGATCTAGCATAGACAAGTCTTTCAGATATCTTACCCATATTATTGCTTTTCTGGACCCAAGCAACATTCGACGGCTCATGCAACACTGACCTTTTCTGAACCCTTCTTGGCTATTCTGGTAATCCTTCCTGCAATGTTTCACGAGGATGTTTTTTCATGAAAGCTTGAGTATGCTTTCATCCCTGCATTGCACTTGTTTCCTTTTCAGAATTTCCTTATTTCTAAAAGGACTGGTTTAGACAAACAGATTCACCACCCACAAATCTATGGGAAATATGAAAACAAGTTGGATTTCACAGTATGACTCTCCCTAGCAGAGTCGCCACTTTTGTTGTACTCAAATTCTGATTCCCTCTAACATCCCTGGTAATAAAATAATAAACCCTGTCTGTAGAAGAGAGATAAAAGTGAAGGAAAACTTTAGAGCAACATATGACAAGGTTTTATGACCTTCTACACTTTGAACTTATAAAAAGTTTAGGCGGGTATACCCTAGGTGAATTCTTTCACACTTTTAAACAAAACCCATGGTAACCATTGTCCCAAAAACCAATGGATTTCATCACCTTAGAACTGACTGAAACAAAGAAATAAAACTTAAATTCATGTTCAGTATTGATCTACAAGATATGCAGAAGAAAACTACAATAGATATCAGGGCCTTATCTAGGCCACAGAGTCATCTGAGTTTCTACAATACTCCCACAATCAAATATCCCCACACATCCCATCACCTCGGCTTCTTAGCATTTATCAAATTCAAAGTCTTCAACAAAGAATTTACTGACAGAAGAGCTTCATGCATATTTAATTTCCCTCCTGAAGAGAAAAGCTAAGAAACTCTCCGATTTAAGATTGCCTTACAACCCATATTCAAATGAATAACCCTAGATTATTCAAATCGAAAATAGTAAATATTTGCAAACACATTTGAAGACAACACAAATTATAGGATCAAAGTTGATGGTCTGAATATTGATATTATCTCAGAAAATATTACAAAAACATTTGGATGTTCTTCATGGTATTTGGAAAAGAGCTCAGATTAATTTCTGTAGCATTTCTTTACAACTCCTTGTGATCCCTTTACATTGATCCTCGTATCCATTTATATAATCATGGAAGCAAACAAGCTTTGGACCATCTATTCAAAAAGTTTGTTACAAAACACTACTTCACTCAAGAAGCAGTTACATGTCCTTTCAACCAACTTTGTCATTCCTTTTTCCAACTTACATGTAGACTTGATAGTGACATCAGTCTCTGCCTCATCATATGATGCACACATCAGTTCTAAGTCCACTTCCTTGGGAAACCATTTATTCATAATAGGCTCTAAAATAGCCTTATCCTCATCCAACTCATTAAGAGTATCCAAAATTCTTTTCATATAGAGATATACTATAGGAGCATCAACAATGTCAGCAAAGCTTGAAATTGTTGCTTTTACCTTCTCCTCATACTTGCTTGCAAATAAGGCTTGGGCCTGTTTCAACTTTTCCATTTCATGTTGATAAGTCTCAGCCGGTTGGAAACCAAAAGGCATAGGAGAAGGAGGGAATTCTATAATTGGACTAGTAGGTGGGGGTCTTGCTGGAGAGGAAGTGATCATCAATGTTGAAGGCTCACCTTGATGATGTTGACTTGCCAATTGGCTCTAGAGTTTAGTGATGATGTTGTCCCTATTGGCTATTCCTTCCTTAGCTTCATTATAAGCTTTTAAAATAGTCTCCAACTTCAATCAGAGAGTAGCCTTTTCTTGGGCTTCTTTTTCTACTACTGCCACATTAAACTTTGCAGTTTAGAGAATAGTACTAGCTGCCTCCACCACTCCTGTGTCCTGAACCGTCTTGACAATCATTCCTCCAAAGAGGCTAGAATCTGAGGTATTTTTCTTCCTCCTCTTCTCATCTTTCTTTAATGACAATAGGACAAGAGCAACATTATCCTTATTGAAGGTCACACCTTCCGTTGGCTTTGTTTCCTTTCTTACTGCATCAAGGATCAATGCATTAGCTATGTCCCATTTAGGGAGAATTAACACACCAGCTTTATCCAACATATAACACCCTTTCTCAGTTATGATTGCTTTGAACTCCTCCATCATTTCTTTCTTAACTTCTTCTTCTACTCAGGCTGCATCTTTGAGAGGCTGCTCATTTACCCTTTTCTCACATCTGATCTTCAATTGATCAATGTTTTGTTTCCAAAGAAATTGTAGAAAAGCTCTTGATGTGATGAAGTTAGTGTGAGCTAGGAATTCTTCACTAGCTTGCTTAACAGTAAGGTCCAATTCTTGGCCCTTTAACTCACCATCAATTAAATCCATTTCAGCATTTGGTGGCCCTTCGGGCATCCCTTCTTGGGTCTCCTCATAAGTATAGGCAATCTCACCAAGTTTCCCTAACTCCAATAATTGTTCAGCCACAGCTTGTTCATCTCCAATGTGGATAGGAGCCTGAGATGGGGAATATTGAGGCTCATCAGTTTCAATTTCTTTTCCCACTTTTTGCCTCTTAGGGGAATCCTACATGTCTACAATATCATCAATTTTCCTTTTCCCTTTTGAAGAGGAAGGCTCACCTGTCACTAGCATCATTACAGTGTACTTTGGTCTCTTGAGCATTGCATAGTCACCTAGTGGGATTACTTTAGAAAAAGCAAGCTTGGCCAAGACCATCTTAACCTTATCAGGATCATTTTGCATTACGGCCTCCCTTTTTTCCTTTAGGGTCTACATTACATCTTCAAAATAAAAAATAAAAAACTTTATTTTCTCCTCAAATGGGGTGAAGCTAGATAGAGGGTCATAGCTAGTGTCAAACTAATGAATAAAATAAAGGGCTTTCTTATATGCCACCCACTTCTCCTTCCTCAATTCCTACTCATCTAAGTTGAACTCATTCCTAATCAAATCCTCAGGAAACTAAAATTGATGAGGCCTACCTCTGCACACTGCTCTTTTCCTGAACATGCCACTGAAGAAGTCCCTAGGGTCTGTACATCTTGACACTGTAGTTGATAACCTATATGGTTTAAAGAAATCTTCAAAGAATCTACATCCACCCTTAGTGATTACAAAATGGTGGGCCATGGTAACAGTTGGGAAAATAGTCCATTTACCTCTGTTAGTTAACTCAGCTTCATGCACCCCTCCAATCTATCTTAACCCTTTTGCAATCCCTATTTTCAATGGGACCTAATAGGGTAGTAAATAGGGGGTTCCTCTAAATCCAAACACTCTAAAAATAGTAGACATAGGGTACAAATAGATGTCTCCCCAATTGCAAGCAATCTTGATATCCTCTGCAAACTCCTTACGTCTAATAAATTCCAAAAGAGCTTTAGGAATTCTAGGGTTTTCTCTACATAAGAGGATTCTAATCTTAGATGCAAAGCATCTATCAAACTTCAGATAACTTGCATCCTCTCTATCCCATGATAAAATAGTACTCCACAATTGTACTGGCATTTACTCATTATCCTTGACCTTAACCAGGTCCATCTCCTTTGCAAAGTAATCAACACCCTTGAACAGGAACATGTGTATTAATATAGAATACCATCCAAATGGCTTGTCAACCTTACCATTCTTGATTCCTACTAACCCTTTATGGATGGCATCAGCAAGGTATGAATCATAATCAAATGTAATGGCCAAAGAAGGATTCAAAATTTGGGCAATCATCAGCATATAATGGGTTGGAATATTCTTTTCAACATCTTCCCCAAAGATTTGGCATAAGGCCCAATACATACCCTTAGCTCTCAGGGTGAATAAATTGAGGGAGAATGGTTCCATTGTGCTGGTGCCTACAATTGTCAACCCCCCTATCTTCACAAAGAACTCTCTTAATGGGCCATTCCTAACATGATCCCTCTGTACATTGTAAACCTGGGCTAATGATTCAAAATCAATAGGCTCTAACAAATTGGAGGATTCACTGAGTTTGAAAGATTTTCTGAATTCATCTTCAATGATTTCAATCAGGAATGACCCCTTTATGTTCCAGATGTACCTTGCCACAGAGTCATAATTCTGTGCAATCAAAGTTAACAGGTTTGTATCCATAAAAAAACTTGGGGCCACAAGCTTTCCTACATCCTGTTCCCATATGCCATTCACAGGAGCTGGGAAATTTCTTTGCCCAAAACTAACTTTGAAAAGTCCTAAGCCTGACATTCCTATTTTAGGGTCTCTCAAACAATTACCCTTATCATACAAGCCATCTCCAATGTTTAGACGAGGGTGTTTGTGTACTAATTCTTTGCTCTTAGCCCCAACATTGGTGGACATAGTTAATTGTTCTAAAAATTCATCACATATATTTCATTCTTGGTAGTCCACCTTCCCAGTGAATTCTATTCTAGGTGCCATTTTGGATGAGCAACTACACCACTAGCAACTAGTACAGACCTTTAACAAAGTAATTCACATGGCAAATATTTGAGAACAAGTCAGAGTTATCAAGAAGAGCATAAAAAACCTGATTATTCGCCCGAAGAAAATCGCTCTACAACAAACTTCGATGAAACGATATTAGCAATCAAGTTGATGTGGACTACAAAAGACAAGTTGGCATTTTAGTTTTTTAGGAATTAACTCTACATGCTTTGGCTTTCTTTTCATAATTGAATTCACCAAATCGAATTCAAAACTAGCTCCAATAGGTAATGATTCCTCTAAGTCTTTCCTCTGTTTCACTCTTTCACTATTTCACAGAGCATAAAAGCCACACTCTTTTCTTTCACGAAGCAACTCTGGCCATTGGATCATGGGAACTTGCATTGTCTTTATGTCTGCTTAATCTCTCTGCTTAAGTTTTGGACCCTACCATCTTTTCACCACTTCGCAATACTTAACAATTGAGCACTTCACCTTTGCGAAGCCGCGCCAAGCGTTAGATCTAACTCAAGTTACCTAGCCTTTAATTCCAACTGGGACCACAAATTTTTCTAACTAACCGCGTCTCACCCTAACGGTTAGCAGTTTTCACCATTTTGCTAAGGTTAATCTGTGGGCATCTTCAGGCCACAAATCAATGAGAATCGTTGGATCAATTCTGAGATCAATGCCTTTTAAGTGGGCCCTACTTCCGGGAATCACTTACCCCATCTTTTCATCAGTAAATACACACCACATGGCAGTTGGCCATTAGCCATGGCAACTCGCTTGGGTTCCATTTTGGATCTACCATGTGCCATCTTTCATTACTCCCACATAACTGCCAGTTACACCTTGGCGGGCCCTTAACAATCTCTTAGAACTACATGTCACTTGACATGTCCCTATCGAGCTCCACAAAAGTAGTAGCTGTTTTGCCACGTCGTACCTACGTGTGACTTCCAACTTTCTTTCACGACTTCATGAACACTAATCATCATTCAACTTGTGGCCACGAAATCATGAGAACCATTGGATCAAAACAGAGTTAATCGGCCTTTAACTTTGTGCTTAGCCTGCCCTTTGGGCCCACCAACCCTTTTCGTAACTTTGCAATGAGTAAACCACTAGCATCTCTTGGCCATGAAACAATGCGAGCCGTCGATCTTGGCCTGACCTGATCACCTTTTAACCAAAGGGAAAGTCTTCATTGCTGGGTCCCGCCAACCCTTTTTGCCACTTCGCGATGAGTAAACCACGTTTAGGTTGATCTCATGAAATCACGCTGTCCATCTGATCAGATGGGATTTGACCGGTATTTAGCTTTGGCTCAAACCTATGTGTCAGGTCCACCTTTCTACCTTTCGCTACTTCGCGATAGATAAATTGTGAGCACTTTTAGGTCACGAATCGACACGGACCGTTAGATCAACAAAAAGCTGTGTGATGCTTACAAGGCCCGACAGACATTTAGAAAAAGGCATATTTAAAAGCGGGAATTAAAACATTTGAAGGGACCGCCTAGGTAAATTACAAGGGGGGGGAACATTTTCACGACAAAGGGACCTATTACTTAAGTGAATAGAGTAATGCAGAAACAGAAGCCAAAGGGTTTTTATCAGTCATTAAAGTGATTTAAAACCTAAACCCTAAACCTATTTGGACTTGAAATAGTCTTGAAGCAACAAGAACATACCAAACTCAAAAAACATTACAGACTTAGCCAACAATGGAAAAATCATACCCATTTTGTAAATGGTGACAACAAGGTTTTTGAGTAGGGTGAATACTAAACCACATTTTACCCCACCGGAGTATGATGGAAAGTTGGATTCGGATGAATTAAGGGATTGGATCTTGGAGATGGAGAATTATTTTTATTTTGAGAACACTGCAGAAGAAACAAAAGTGAAATATGCATTTACCTAGTTGAAAGGTCATGTGTCTCATTGGTAGGAACATTTTTAGGTTGATGGTTACCAAGTTGAAGTTAAAGTTGAAGTTGTTGGCAATTGGCACTCAATTGGTTGGTTTCACTATGTTGTCATTGATGGCAACATGTTATGGTGTTCCAGCTTCATGTTTTGGTTCATTTGTGTAATGGTAGGAACTTCACAGATACTACACTAGCATCGGCACTGACACTGGTAGGACAGAAGGATTTCTTTGGTTACCGGCATTGCAGGCTGACATGGTTTCATAAAAGATTATCGATATTGGAGGCCGACATCTATTGGATCTAGCAATGACAATTGGTTTTAGTATTTAAGCATTTATGTTATCTGGTCAACATCTAATTTGATATTGTATATATCTTTATAAGCTGACATAAGGCATGAAAATTGTATAGGGTATATAGGTCAGTTAGATAGATCATTTTTATATATATGGATCACAATGCAAATATGTAATTAAAGGAGATTATGGATATTTAAATGTAATGTGGAATATGTCAGAGAGATTATGTGTGTGTAGAAATTCATGTAAAGGTTATTCTGGTAAAGGGTTTATGGTTTCAAACCGGAACAGACAGAGCTTAAACTGAAATGGTATTTTGGCATAGAAGATGTTGTCTTAGTAATTCACACTTCTCCAGATTGTAGTATGGATTCTTTTGTAGTCAGTGAGGCTCTTTTTGTGATTGAGCAGTGTTCTCTAGGTTCTAAGCCTTCCTGCAAGTGCAAGCCCCTTATATTTTGTAATATCTCTTCATATGGCCAGTGGATTAATATTGTGGATCACAAATCCCACCATAATTTTTCCTCTTTAGAGGTTTTCCATGTATAATTTTGTGTATTATGTTTCTCATTTATGTGATTAGCTTATTGGTTAATTTACTTCTTTCAATTCTGTATGTATCGGTATACTGGTTGGTGTATGCATGTTTTAATAAGGCTAAAATTGATCTTTCTAGCATAACATTGATTCACCCCCCCCCTCTTAGTTTTATTGGTTTCCAACATAAGTTTATGTCAGGTGATTACCAAGTAAATTTGTTTTGGAAGTTGCATAACTTGAAGCAGAAATAATCTAGTGTAACAAAGTATACCGAAGCATTCTACAAGTTGAATATCATATCTGGACATGTTGATGATGGGGTTGAACGAGTTACAAGATATTTGAATGGATTGTGATGTCTATACAAGATGAACTCAATTTGATCAAGTTGCAGAGTGTTGAAGAAGCTTACCAATATGCCTTGAAAGAAGAAGAGAAGTTGAAGAAAAGACATGAGCAGAGATAGAGAGGTAGAGGTGGAAGGTTTCTTGAAGGAAGAGGATATTATAGAGGAATTAGAACCTATACAGACCAGAAAAAGGACAAGGAAGTAAGAAAAGAAGGTAACTCATACTAGAAGGATGACATAAATTTCTACTGAAGGAAAGAACCTGATGGTTACCGAAATGAAGGTTTTGGAAAAGATGATAGAAGACAAGATAAGAGAGTGTTTAGAGGAACTTTCTTTAAGTGTAGAGGAGAAGGACATCATGCTTTCGAATGTAAGAAGTCAAAGAACACTAAAAGAATAGCATTGGTAGAAGAAAACCCTACCGAATCAGCTAACAAACCAAAAGATGGAGAACTGTTGATGATGAGGAGAGATTTGTGTCATAGAAAAGAAGATGAGGAACCCTTGCAGAGGAGAAATTTGTTCAAGACTAGATGTAATGTATCTAGTAAGTGTTGTAAATTAGTTATTGATAGTATTAATTTGGGTAAACTTGTTTCAAAAGAAATGGTGAATAAATTGAAGTTGGGAAGATTGAAAGACCCTAAGCCTTATCAGATAGCATGGATTTAGGATGATCATAAGTTGTTAGTAAGTTAGAAATTTGTGGTGAAATTAAAAATTGGAAATTACCATGATGAAGTTTTGTGTGATATTATTCCTATGGATATTTGTCACCTTTTGTTGGGTAGACCTTGGTAGTTTGATAGACAAGCAATACATGATGGGAGAAAGAACATATACACTATTGTAGAAAATAGGATGAAACAAACCTTATTACCTATGAAGAATGAAGTATGTATGAATGCTAGAATATGTTTTGTGTATGGAAGGAAATTCTAAGATGGAACAAGACATGAGAATGTTTGTTTTGCCTTAGTTCCTAAGAAGATTGATAAACTAGAGCATGAAGAACAATCGAAGGAGATAAAAGAGTTGTTGACAGAGTATGAAGACATCATTTTAGATAATGTGTCTGATGGATTACCACCAGTGAGGAATATCAATCATTGCATCGACCTAATTCCTAGAGCTATTTTTCCTAACAAAGATGCACACTGGATGACACCAGTAGAGAATGAAGAGTTGAATAGACAAGTGTAGGAATTGTATTAAAAAGGTTTGATCAGAGAAATTTTAAGTCCCTATGCACTACCAATAGTGTTATCACCTAGGAAGAATGGAGAATGGAGGATGTGTACTGATTCTAGAGAAATAAGAAAGATCACTATGAAGTTCCAGTTTCATTTACCTAGGATGGATGACATGATGGACTGTTTGAGTTGACCCAAATACTACACATAGATAGACTTGAAGAGTGGATATTATCAAATCAGAATCAGAGAATGAGATGAGTGGAAGACAACATTCAAGACAAATGAAGGATTGTATGAATGGTTGGTGATGCCTTTTGGGTTGACTAATGCACCAAGTACTTTAATGAGGTTGATGAATATGATATTGAAGAAATTCTTGGGTAAGTTTATTATTTTATATTTGGGTGACATTCTGATTTTTAGTAAGACAAAAGAGGAGAATTTGTTGCATTTAAGACAAATTTTGTAGAGGTTGAGAGAAGAAAATTTGCTGATAAATCTAAAGAAGTATAATTTCATGAAGGCAAAGTTAGTCTATTTGGGATTTGTGATATCTGCGGATGGATTGAAGATGGACTCTAAGAAGGTAAAAGCAATTGTTGACTGGCCTACACTGGAAAATATTGAAGAAGTTAGACCATTTCCTAGATTGTTTAGTTTCTACTGAAATTTTATTAGAAATTTCAGTTCAATTTATAGCCCTATGAATGAGACAATGAGGGAAGATAGGAAGGAATTCAAGTGAACAACTAGAGAAAATAAGAGTTTTGAATCACTGAAGCAGAAAGTGACTAAGAAGCCTATGTTAGCTTTACTAGATTTCAACAAAGTATTTCAAGTGGACTATGATGCAATCGAGAATGTAATTGGAGCCATGTTTAGTCAAGAAGGGAGAACAGTAACTTATTTTAGTAAAAAGTTGAATGATGCCAGGAGATATTCAGTGTATGATCAGGAATTTTATGCCATAGTTCAAGCCTTGAAGAAGCGGAGACATTACTTATTGCCTAAGGAATTCATGTTGTATATTGATCCTTAAGCCTTGCACTATTTGAATAGTTAGAGCAAGTTGAATCACAAACATATGAGATGGGTAGATGTTTTGCAAAGTTACATCTTTGTGTTGAAGCATAGAAGTGGGAAGTCAAAAAAAGTTGTTGATGCATTAAGTAGAAGGAGGAATTTGCAGACACAGATGAGAGTGACAAAATTAGGATTTTAAAGAGTTGAAGGCCTTATGCAGGAGAACCGAAGTATTTCATTCAGTTGGAGTAGTTAATAGTGGAATTGCTTGGAGATTATTGTATTTCTTCATATTTGAGAATTTAGCATTGCGGATTTGAATTTATCACCTTGATATCATTGCCTTAATCATATTCGGGATTCATGGAATTTGCATTTGATTCCAGTGAGATATTGATTCTGGTATTGGTTTGGTGTTGGTGTGTTCTTATCGGTTAGTCTTGCAATGAGTAAAGCAAAGCTGAATTGGGTTGCAGATTGTTTTTGTAACTTGCATATTATTGGGAGATGGTGTTTTAGACTTGACCAATGTTCTTGCGAAGTTATAAGTATTATTGGAGGTGTTCTTGGTGATTTGGGCTGACATATTATTGTTTTCATGTTTCATCATGAACCAGTTGATCTTTGGTTGACTTCATTTAGTTGTTGTTGCTTGCAGATGGTATAAAGAGGAAATTTGGAGATTCATCTTGGTGGACAAGGGTCTGAGGAAGATAAGATTCAGAACAGATGTAGTTTTTGGAGAGATTTTAGTCCAAGGGGACTGAAGTCCAGAGGGATTGAGGTTTTGGATCATTGCAAAATAGTGCAGACTGTTACCAGAGGCTAAATTGTTGAGCAAATGATCTGTGGATCATAGATTTGATTTGTAAGAATTTCTTTGTATCCTTGGGCTGTGGTCTAGCGTATGTAACACCTGAGGGCATATGTAATTCATTAAACTATTATAAGGGTTTCTCTTTATATTTACTCAGTTATATCTTTAGTTGTGTGAACCGGTTACCGATATCTTTAATGGTGACTATGTAATTGGCTACAAGGCCAAGTTTTCCTTCATTGGATCTCCCTACCTTGTGTGCACCAAGTGGTATCAGAGCTAGTTATGAACATGTTGATGGAGGAAGAGACAGTTGCAAACTGATTGGATGAAAAGAGCTTGAGACAACTTGAAGACTTGATCATATCATCAAGAATTGAGGTAGTACAAGGCTTGCAAGCAAACTTCCAAACCTAGGAGCTTGATCTTGAGGCAGTTGGTAGGTGGAGACTTGAACAGATCAGCGAACTAAGGTAGGTTGTAAGGTGGTCCGATAGATTCACTAAGGAGAGGCAATCAGAACCCATAGCTAGACTGTCGAACCCCTAAGGCAGTTGCAAGTAGAAATTGATAGATCGTCGAACCAGATCAAGTGATGGGAATCACTTTTCAATTAACCCTGAGAGCTTGATCTAGGAGCACTAGATTAGTTCATCTGGTTGGAGCAGTTAATAGTGGAATTGCTTGGAGATTGTTGTGTTTATTCATGTTTAAGAATTTAGTATTGTAGATTTGGATTTATCACCTTGAGATCGTTGTCTTAATCATATTTGAGATTCATGGCATTTGTGTTTGATTCTAGTGAGATATCAATTTTGGTATTGGTCTGGTGTTGGTTTGTTCTTACCGTTTGGTCTTGCAGTGAGTAAAGAGAAGCTAAATTGGGTTATGGATCATTTTTGTAACTTGTGGATCTTTGGGAGATGATGTTTTGACCTGACCAATGTTATTTCAAATTTCTAAGCATTAGTAAAGGTCTTCTTGGTGATTTGGGCTGACATATTATTATTTGCATGTTTCATCATGAATCGGTTGATCTTTGGCCAACTTGATTTAGTTGTTGTTTCTTGTGGATGCTATAAAGAGGAAGTTTGGAGATTTATTTTGGACGACAAGGGTCCAAGGAAGAAAATATTTAGAAAAGATGTAGTTTCCAGAGAGATTCTGGTCTAGGTGGATTGAAGTCTAGAGGGATTGAGATCTAGATCAGTGCAGACTATTACCGAAGGTTGAATTGTTGAGCAGATGATCTACAGATCATTTATTTGAGTTGTAATAATTTCTTTATAATCCTAGGCTATTGTCCAGCATGTGTAATGCCCAAGGGCATATGTAATTCATTAATCTATTATAAAGAATGATCTTTCTAATTACTCGGTTATATCTTGAGTTGTGTAACCAGTTACCAGTATCTTTCATGGTGATTGTGTAATTGGCTGCAAGGTGGGGATGTCCTTCATTGGATCTCTCTACCTTGTCTACACCACTTGGAAAGCATGTAGAGCACCGGTTATGGTAGATAGAAGCAAATGGTTGGATTACTTCATTCAGGATGGGATGTTATTTAGAGGAGTTTAGTTGTATATACCTAAGAGCTCTATGAGGGAGAATCTGATAAAGAAGAAGCATAATGGAGGACTAGTCAGACACTTTGTTATTGACAAAATAGTAGCATTGGTGAGTGAACATTACTTTTGGCCTTAAATTCATAAGGATTTTAGGAAAATTATGTAGAGCTATAGTGTTTGTCATGTTGCAAAAGGTAGCAGTCAAAATGTGGGATTGTATAAACCTTTGACAGTTCTAGAGAGACCTTGGGAAGACATAAGCATGTATTTCATACTTGGATTGCCTAAGAAACAAAGAGGAAATGATTCTACATTTGTGGTAGTGGAAAGATTCTCAAAGATGGCTCATTTCATACCTTGTAAGAAGACATAAGATGCAGTGCATGTAGCTAACTTATTTTTGAAGGAAGTAGTGAGATTGCATGGATTACCTAAGAGCATAGTTTCAGATAGAGACACAAAGTTTGTTGGTTATTTTTGGAGAACAATTTGGAAGAAGATGAAGACATATTTGTGATAGTTCTGATACTTAATGTTAAGTACAAATGTCAAGCTAATAAGATGAGAGGGGGGGTGAATCATACAACCTTAATCTTCCATAAAAACAACAGATTCAACCTCGGTAACATATACTTCAGTAATATAACCAAAACTGCAAAACATGTAAACTCAAAAACATATAAACATCATAAAACTCATAACACCAGATTTAACGTGGAAACCCAAATAGGGAAAAACCATTGTGGGATTTTGGACCCACTAAGAAATATACTCTTCTAGAGTATGCTTGGTTAAAAGCAAATCTTGTTAAAGATTACAAACACATTTCTAGATGTGACCTAGTTAAGGGATTTCCCTCAGATCTGTTAGGATCTTCACCTTATTAGAAGTGACCTTGTTAAAGGATTTCAAACACTCAATCATAATGTCACCTTGCTAGAGGGTTTTACAAATAAGACTATTAAGTCCACTCGGTTAAGAGATTTTCTATCACTTTACAAAATAATAGTAATAAAAATCTATCTGTAACTTCACATCTAAAATGCTAAAGCAGATTCTTATTTGCTCAATACAATCTAGGACTTATCTTGTCCATCTATTGGGCTGTATACACTATTATTCAAATAGGTCTTCAAGCTTCAGTGCTTGGTAATCACTATGTAGCATCCCTGTGCATACACTTGCCCGCATACATTGTTTATCAATAGTTCCTTATTTATAAAGAAGTTTCCAACTACTTAATCTCCTTGATCACATATCCCATGATCAATCATAGCCATTAGATCTTCAATCTTAAGTAGGTTCAATGTATCCTTTGATCTGAAAACATTTTACCTCACCTTGGAACTTGCATACATTTCTTGGAACTTGTGCTAGGGTATTGCGGTTCAATCTGAGCTGTAGAACTTCCTGTCAATTTTCCTTTACCATAGATTCTTTAACAAACTTCATTCATGGCATACCAATCATTTAATCAATTCCAGCTCATCAGCTTCCTTCATTAAATAATGCTTTTATTCATTCAATGCATTCTGTTACTACTTGGTTGCAACTCAGTAAATACTAAACTTCACTCGGTAGACATTCTGCCTTCATTAACTAATAGTGATAACCTTAGGGTTCACCGACTAGGTTCTTTGCTCGGTAACATAGTATAGTATTAACCTTACAATCAATCAACATATGTAGGATATCAAAACAATCTATCCATCATGATCTCATCATTGTCTAACTCGGTAATAGTTGCCCATTGAATAACTTATTCCTCCCCTTATTCATCATATTCTTTCTATGTCTTTTACCGACATCTTTATACTCATCAAATCATACTTCTTAGGATATGGCAACATCATACTGAATTAGAAAATCAATTTCTTGACATCAATGACAAAATAATAATATTAAGGCAGTAAACATCCTTGATCAGTTATATCCATAATCATCAATATCCTTATCGAAATGCCAACAATCTCCCTTTGTTTGTTACAATGCCAACAATCTCCCCCTTTGGCATTGATGGCAAAACCAATTGATTTGACCTAACTGATTTGGATTGCTATGAGATTTTGAAAGGCTGAAATGCTCTCCCCCTGTCATCAGTCTACTCCCCCATACATTAGTCTTCTCCTCTTTTCTTCAGTCATCTCCCCCTTTGACAACAATGCCAAAAAGTAAAGAACTAAAACATAATTTCTTCCTGTATGAAGTGATTTTCTGTTGTTATGTGTCAACTTAGTCTTGGTCCGAGCATTTTATCTTCAGTTCCTATTCCCTGTATTTGTTTCCTGTACACCTTTAGAAAACATCCTAAAGTGTGTAAATCAACATCAACTCCTAAAAGATATTCTGTAGAGTCATCAAATTGATGCGTTCACCAAACTCGGTCAGTGAATGGTGATAGTTTTGATACTTAATATAAGTACAGATCCAATAGCTAACAAGATGAGAGGGGGGGGGGGTGAATCATACAAACTTAATCTTCCATAAAAACATCAGATTCAACCTCAGTAACATATACTTTAGTAATATAACCAAAACTGCTAAACATACAAACTCAAAAGCATATAAACATCATAAACCTCATAACACCAGATTTAACATGGAAACCCAAATAGGGAAAAACCACTATGGGATTTCAGACCCACTAAGAAATATACTCTTCTAAAGTATGTTCAGTTAAAAGAAAATCCTGTTAAAGATTACAAACACATTGCTAGATGTGACCTGGTTAAGGGATTTCCCTTAGATCTATTAAGATCTTCACCTTGTTAGAAGTGACCTTGTTAAAGGATTTCAAACACTCAATCAGAATGTCACCTTGCTAGAGGGTTTTACAAATAAGACTATTAAGTCCACTCGATTAAGAGATTTTCTGTCACTTTCACAAAATAATAGTAATAAAAATCTATCTGCAACTTCACATCTAAAATGCTAAAGCAGATTCTTATTTGTTCAATACAATCTAGACATAGAACTAATTTGGTCCATCTATTGGGCTTCTATACTCTGTTATTCAAATAGGTCTTCAAGCTTCTATGCTCGGTAATCACTATGTAGCATCCCTGTGCATACATTTGCCTGCATGCATTGTTTATCAATAGTTCCCTATTTATAAAAATTTAGCTAACCACTTAATCTCCTTGATCACATTTCCCATGATCAATCATAGCCTTCAGATCTTCATGCTTGACTAGGTTCAATGTATCTTTCGATCTAAAAAATGTTTTACCCCACCTAGGAACTTGCATACATTTCTTGGAACTTTAGCTAGGGTATTGTGGTTCAATCTGAATTGTAGATCTTCCTGTTGATTTGCTATTGCCATAGATTTTTAACAAACTTTATTTATGGCATACCAATCATTTAATCAGTTCCAGCTCATCAGCTTCCTTCATTAAATAATGCATGTAACCATTTAATGCATTCTATTATAGCTCAGTTATAACTCAGTTAGAACTCAATAACAACTTGGTAACAACTTGGTAAATACTAAACTTCACTCGGTAGACATTCCACCTTCATTAACTAATAGTGATAACCTTAGAGTTTACTGACTAGGTTCCTTAGGGTTTACCGACTAGGTTTTACTTGATAACATAGTATAGTATTAACCTTACAATTTACAACATATGTATGATGTTAAAACAATCTAAACATCATGATCTCATCATTGTCTAACTCAATAATAGTTGCCCATTGAATACCTTATTCATCCCCTTATTCATCATAATCTTTATGTGTCTTTTACCGACATCTTTATACTCTTCAAATCATACTTCTCAAGATATGGCAACATCAAACTGAATTAGAAAATCAATTTCTTGACATCAATGACAAAATAATAATATCAAGATAGTAAACATCCTTAATCAGTTATATCCATAATCATCAACAACCTTCTCAATATCCTTATTGAAATGCCAACAATCTTCCATTGTCTATTATAATGCCAAATGTTAACAATCTCCCCCTTTGGCATTGATGGAAAAACCAATTGATTTGACCTTAAAAGATTCAGATTGATGTGATTCTGAAATGCTGAAATGCTCTCTTGTTGTCATCAGACTTCTCCCCCATACATTAGACTTCTCCTCTTTTTTCAATCTTCTTTCCAATCTTCAGTCTTCTCCCCTTTCTCAGTTTTCTCCCCCTTTGATAGCAATGCCAAAAAGTAAAGAACTAAAACATAATTTCTTCCTGTATGAAGTGAATTCCTATTGTAATGTGTCAATTCAGTCTCGGTTAGAGCATTTTGTCTTCAATTCATGTTCCCTGTATGGTATCCTGTATTGTTTCTTGTAATATTTCTTGTGCACCTTTGGAAAACATCCTAAAGTGTGTAAAGCAGAATCAACTCCTAAAGGATATTCAATAGAGTCATCAGATTGATGCTTTCACCGAACTCGGTTAGTGAGTAGAAGATAGGGGTAGGACCCCTAACTTACTTTTGAGATATTCAAAAGTGTCCCTTGGTAGTGGTTTGGTGAAGATATCTACTATTTGTTCCTTTGTGCTAACATACTCCAACACCACTTTCTTCTCTTGAGCTTCTTCTCTAAGATAATGATATTTGATAGAGATGTGCTTTGTCTTAGAATGCATAACAGGATTCTTTGAAATGTTAATGGCACTAGTATTGTCATAGAATATAGTTACTGGCTCGGTAACTTTCTCATTTATACCTTCCAACAGTTGTTTGATCCATGCAATGTTGGTACAATTCAATGCTACAACAACGTATTCAGCTTCTACTGTTGACTATAAAAAACATCCTTGTTTCTTGCTAAGCCAACTCACTAGTCTTTCTCCTAAAAAGAAAGCTCCTCCACTTGTGCTTTTTCCGTCATCAATGTTACCTACCCAATCAGCATCAGTATAAACTTTTAAATCAAAATCATTTCCTTTCTGATATACTAAGCCATAATCTTCAGTGCCTTTCAAGTATCTAAAAATTCTTTTGATTGTTGTCATGTGTGTTTCCTTAGGATCTGCAGAGAATCTTGCAACTATACCTACTACATGTGCTATGTCTGGTCTGCTATGAACAACATATTGTAACTTTCCAATCATGGATTGGTAAAGTGTCTCATCAACAGATGTAGATTCATCATTCTTTGATAATTTACAATTGGTAGTCATAGGAGTACTTACTGGTTTTGAATCCTCCATTCCAAATTTCTTCAAGATTTCCTTTATGTACTTGGATTGAGTAATGAAAATCTCATTTTTCATTTGCAATATCTGTAAACCTATAAAATACTTTATCTCACTGATTAATGACATCTCAAATTCTTTGCTCATTTCATTTCCAAAGTTCTTACATAGAGAGTCATTTCCACAAAATATAATATCATCAACAAATATGGCTAAGATCGGTATTTCATTTTCATCATTCTTCATGTACATATTGCTATTCTCACTTTTCCTTATAAAACCAATCTTAATCAAATAAGAGTGCAATCTTTCATACCATGCTCTTGCTGCTTGTTTCAAACCATATAAAGCTTTGTTCAATTTACATACCTGATCTTTATTCTTGTCTTCAACAAATCCTTCAACTTGTTCAATAAAAATTTCTTCTTCTAATATTCCATTCAGAAATATAGATTTGACATCCATTTGATATACCTTGAAGTTTTTGAAAGCAACATATGCCAACAATGTTCTTATTCCTTCAAGTCTAGCAACAGGTACAAAAGTTTCACCATAATCAATTCCTTCTTCTTGAGCATAACCTTTGCAAACTAGTCTTGCTTTGTTTTGAATGACCTCTCCTTTTTCATTTAGCTTGTTTCTGAAAATCCACTTTGTACTGATTACATTTTTGTCCTTGAGTCTTGGGATTAGTGTCCATGTGTCATTCTTCTTGATTTGATCAATCTCTTCTGTCATAGCATTTATCCAATCTTCACCATTAAATGCCTCTTTCACTATTTGCGGTTCAAATTCAGATATCAGACATGTGTTATGTCTTAGTTTGTTCCTTGTCATCACTGGATCATCCTTATTTCCTATAATCTAACTTGGTGCATGATGTCTTCTAACATACTTGGCTAATACAGGCTCGGTAGGCTTTGTATGATCTTCTTCATCACTCGGTAACTAGATATTCTCTTCATTTTCTTCAACAGTCTTCTCGATAAGACTTGTCGGTTGAACATAGACAAATTCATCATAGTCTTCTAGTTCCTTGGAATTTCCTTCATCATTTCTTTCTGCAAATTCATTAATTTTCACATTTACACTTTCTACTATTTTGTTAGATGATTTGATCAGACATTTAAATGCTTTGCTTCTAGAAGAATAACCTAGAAATGTTCCTTCTTCACTCTTCTAATCAAACTTGCCATTTCTATCATCTTTGTGAACATGGCATCTACTTCCAAAGATTTTAAAATAACTTACATTAGGTTTCTTATCATACCAAATTTCATATGGTGTCTTCAAAGTACCTTTTTTAAATTGTACTCGGTTTAGGGTGTAAACTGTTGTGCTTATTGCTTCTCTCCAAAATGTTTGTGACACATTCTTTTCAATCATCAATGTTCTACAACAATTCACAATAGATCGGTTTCTTCTCTCAGCTATTCCATTTTGTTGTTGAGTTCTCAGTCTAGAGACTTGTCTTTTAATACCATGATCATTGCAGAATAAGTTGAATTCATCAGATGTGAACTCTCCTCCTCTATCTGATCTAAGACATTTTAGTTGTCTTCCTATTTAATTTTCAACTCTTTCCTTGTACCATTTAAACATTTGAAAAGCTTCTGATTTATCTTTTAAAAACATACTCGACATCATCCTTGAGTAATCATCCACAAATAATATGAAATATTTATCACCATAATAACTTTGAACTTTCATAGGACCACAAAGATCAATGTGCACAAGATCTAAAATTCCCTTAGAAGTGTAAGACTTACTTGTAAAGCTTGATCTTGTCATCTTACCCATCTATAATCCTTGGCACATAGCATTCTCAGGTTTTTCAAGACTCAGTAGACCTCTTACTCTGTGCTTCTTACTTATTTTGATCAGATTATCAAAATTTACATGACAAAGACTTTTATGCCATAACCAGGTATCATCTATCTTTGCATACAAACATTTGTTACGAGTTGAGTCAAGGTGAAATGTGTTACCTTTTGTTTGTGTCCTGGTAGCAGCTAACTTTTCATTCTTGTCATGAACTTTGACAATTCCTTTCTAAAATTCTATTCGGTAACCTGTGTGGTTTAGCTATGCTACACTGAACAAATTGTATTTTAAACCTTCAACCCAATAAACATCATTGCATCTTACATTGTCAAGAAGTGTTATAGATCCTTTACCTTTCACCGAACATGGTCCATCATTACCAAATCCTACATAGCCTCCATCATAATCTTCTAATATAAAAAACTTGTGTTTATCTCCTGTCATATGATGTGAGCATCCACTATCTATGATCCAAGAATCATTAGTATTTATGTGAGATATTAGGGTTTTTTCTTCATACCTTTCTTCATCTGATCCATCTTTCATTGCCACATAAGCTACTTCCTCAGTATCAGTTTCATCTGATTTATCATCGTTGGATTCCTCATCAGCTATTAAGCATGTCTTTCTATCTCTTCTTTTGAAGTCTCGGTGTCCTCTGTAATGATTATCTTTCTGTCTGTCATCTCGGTAATCTCTCTTTTTAGTAGAATCTCTGTCAGGATAGTTAGAAGCCATATGTCCTATTTTATCACAATTGAAACATTTCAAAGGTAGTTTTCCTTCATTATTACCTTTGCCTCTGAGTAACCTTTTGGCTAATAGTGTTTCAAACTCTTCTTGCTTTCTGATTTCCTCATACAGTTTGTGTACTTCTTCCATGTTCTTACAAAATCTTTCACTTGCTCCACTGTGATCTCCTTTAGAGTACTTATGCTTTCTTTCATTGTAATCATTAGATTCATCAAGATGAAAGGAACTAAATGTAGATTCAACTTTATTTACCGAAGATCCACTGTTATCAAAGTTACTTAAGTCAAATGCATGTAGTTTACCAATAGTAACATCTAAAGAAACTGGCATATTAGGTATAGACCTCAATTCATTGATTGTAGAGACTTGGATTGCATAAGCTGGTAGAAGGGTTCTTAACAACTTACTTGTTATATCCTTTTCTTCAATAGTTCCACCTGCTCCTCTGATTTGATTGACAATCTCCTTTAGTCTTGTACTGTAATGAGTTATGTTCTCACCTTCACTCATCCTCATGGATTCCAGTTGTCCTCTTAGACTATCTACTTTTTCTTTTTGAACATGTTCATCTCCTCCATACAGTGAGATGAGCTTATTCCACATAGCCTTTGCATCATTGTAGCCTTCTAGATCATTAAACTTTGAATCGGTCAATGCAGATGTTATTTCAATCATTGCTTGGATATGTTCTTGCTTTGCCTTTATCTCTTCCATTGTCAATGGATAGGTGCTCGTTGTGATGAAATCATTATCCAGATAATATACAACATATTCTCCAACTCCTGATAGGTGCAGCTTCATCCTTTTCTACCATGTAGAGAAACTTGACTTGTTCAGCTTCGGTGCATCCCTCTTATACATCTTTGGATCTTTAACTCAAGTGCTTTTAAACTTTTCTTTTGGAGTCCAAAGCTCTGATACCAATTGATAGTTCTGATACTTAATATAAGTATAGATCCAATAGCCAAGAAGATGAGAGGGGGGGGGGGTGAATCATACAAACTTAATCTTCCATAAAAACATCAGATTCAACCTCGGTAACATATACTTCAGTAATATAACCAAAACTGCTAAACATACAAACTCAAAAGCATATAAACCTCATAACACCAGATTTAACGTGGAAACCCAAATAGGGAAAAACCACTATGGGATTTCAGACCCACTAAGAAATATACTCTTCTAGAGTATGTTCAGTTAAAAGCAAATCTTGTTAAAGATTACAAACACATTGCTAGGTGTGACCCGGTTAAGGGATTTCCCTCAAATCTGTTAGGATCTTCACCTTGTTAGAAGTGACCTTGTTAAAGGATTTCAAGCACTCAATTAGAATGTCACCTTGCTAGAGGGTTTTACAAATAAGACTGTTAAGTCCATTTGGTTGAGAGATTTTCTGTCACTTTCACAAAATAATCGTAATAAAAATCTATCTGCAACTTCACATCTAAAATGCTAAAGCAGATTCTAATTTGTTCAATACAATCTAGACATAGAACTAATCTTGTCCATCTGTTGGGCTTCTATACTCTGTTATTCAAATAGTTCTTCAAGCTTTTGTGCTTGGTAATCACTATGTAGCATCCCTGTGCATACATTTGCCCGCATGCATTGTTTATCAATAGTTCCCTATTTATAAACTATTAGCTAACCGCTTAATCTCCTTGATCACATTTCCCATGATCAATCATAGCCATCAGATCTTCATGCTTGACCAGGTTCAATGTATCTTTCGATCTGAAAAATGTTTTACCCCACCTAGGAACTTGCATACATTTCTTGGAACTTGTGGTAGGGTATTGCGGTTCAATCTGAACTGTAGATCTTCCTGCTGATCTTCTATTGCCATAGATTCTTAACAAACTTTATTTACGACATACCAATCATTTAATTAGTTCCAGCTCATCATCTTCCTTCATTAAATAATGCATGTAACCATTTAATGCATTCTGTTATAGCTCAGTTACAACTCGGTTACAACTCAGTAACAACTCGATAAATACTAAACTTCATTCAGTAGACATTCCACCTTCATTAACTAATAGCGATAACCTTAGGGTTTACCAACTAGGTTCTTTGCTTGATAACATAGTATAGTATTAACCTTACAATTTACAACATATGTATGATGTTAAAACAATCTAAACATCATGATCTCATCATTGTCTAACTCGGTAATAGTTTCCCATTGAATACCTTATTCATCCCCTTATTCATCATAATCTTTCTGTGTCTTTTACCGACATCTTTATACTCTTCAAATCATACTTCTCAAGATATGGCAACATCATACTAAATTAGAAAATCAATTTCTTGACATCAATGACAAAATAATAATATCAAGACAGTAAACATCCTTAATCAGTTATATCCATAATCATCAACAACCTTCTCAATAGCCTTATTGAAATGCCAACAATCTTCCATTGTCTGTTATAATGCCAAATGCTAACAAATGGAACGTAGGGGTAGGACCCCTAAATTACTTCCAAGATACTCAAAAGTGTCCCTTGGCAATGGCTTGGTGAAGATATATGCTATTTGTTGCGTTGTGCTAACATACTCCAACACCACTTTCTTCTCTTGAGCTTCTTCTCTAAGATAATGATATTTGATAGAGATGCGCTTTGTCTTAGAGTGCATAACAGGATTTTTTGAAATGTTAATGGTAATAGTATTGTCATAGAATATAGTTACTGGCTCAGTAACTTTCTCATTTATACCTTCCAACAGTTGTTTGATACATGCTATGTTGGTACAATTCAATGCTGCAGCAACATATCCAGCTTCTGTTGTTGACTGTGAAACACATCCTTGTTGCTTGCTAAGCCAACTCACTAGTCTTTCTCCTAAAAAGAAAGCTCCTCCACTTGTGTTTTTTTAGTCATCAATGTTGCCTGCCCAATTAGCATCAGTATAAACTTTTATATCAAAGTCATTTCCTTTCTGATATACTAAGCCATAATCCCTAGTGCCTTTCAAGTATCTGAAAATTCTCTTGATTGTTGTGATGTGTGTTTCCTTGGGATCTACAAAGAATCTTGCAACTATACCTACTGCATGTGCTATATCTGGCCTATTGTGAACAACATATTGTAGCTTTCCAGTCATGGATCAGTAAAGTGTCTCATCAATAGATGCAAATTCATCATTCTTTGATAATTTATAGTTGGTAGTCATAGGAGTACTTACTGGTTTTGAATCATCCATTCCAAATTTCTTCAATATTTCCTTTATGTACTTGGATTGAGTAATGAAAATCTCATCTTTCATTTGTAGTATCTATAAACCTATAAAATACTTTATCTCACCGATTAATGACATCTCAAATTCTTTGCTCATTTCATTTCCAAAGTTCTTGCATAGAGAGTCATTTCCACAAAAGATAATATCATCAACAAATATGGCTGAGATCAATATTCCATTTTCATCATTCTTCATGTACATATCGTTGTTTTCACTTGTTCTTATAAAACCAATCTTGATTAAATAAGAGTGTAGTCTTTCATACCATGCTCTAGGTGCTTGTTTCAAACCATATAAAGCTTTGTTCAATTTACATACCTAATCTTTATTCTTGTCTTCAACAAATCCTTCAGCTTGTTCAATAAAAACTTCTTCTTCTAATATACCATTCAAAAATATAGATTTGACATTCATTTGATATACCTTGAAATTCTTGTAAGCAACATATGCCAACAATGTTCTTACTCCTTCAAGTCTAGCCATAGGTGCAAAAGTCTCACCATAATCAATTCCTTCTTCTTGAGCATAACCTTTGCAAACTAGTCTTGCTTTATTTCGAATGACCTCATCTTTTTCATTTAGTCTTCTTTCTGAAAATCCACTTTCTACCGATTATATTTTTGTCCTTCGGTCTTGGGACCAGTGTCCATGTGGCATTCTTCTTGATTTGATCAATCTCTTCTATCATAGCATTTATCCAATCTTCACTGTTAAATGTGTTTTCACTATCCTCGGTTCAAATTCAGATATCAGACATGTGTTTAGTCTCAGTTTGTTCCTTGTCATCACTGGATCATCCTTATCTCCTATAATTTGACTTGATACATGATGTCTTGTGACATACTTGGCTAATATCAGCTTGGTAGGCTCTGTATGATCTTCTTCATCACTCGATAACTGGATATTCTCTTCATTTTCTTCAATAGTTCTCTTGGTAAAACTTGTCGGTTCAAAAATTCATCATAATCTTCTGGTTCCTTGGAGTTTCCTTCATCATTTCTTTCTAAAAATTCATCAATTTTCACATTTACACTTTCTACTATTTTGTTAGATGATTTGATCAGACATTTAAATGCTTTACTTCTAGAAGAATAACCAAGAAATGTTCCTTCTTCACTTTTCTGATCAAACTTTCCATTTCTATCATCTTTGTGTACATAGCATCTACTTTCAAAGATTTTGAAGTAACTTACATTAGGTTTCTTGTCATACCAGATTTCATATGGTGTCTTCAAAGTTCCTTGCTTCAGTTGTACTCAGTTCAGGGTGTAAATTGTTGTGCTTATTGCTTCTCTCCAAAATGTTTGTGGCACTTTCTTTTCAATCATCAGGGTTCTGGCACAATCCACAATAGATCTGTTTCTCCTCTCAGCTATCCCATTTTGTTGTGGAGTTCTTGGTGCAGAGACTTGTCTTTTTATACTACGATCATTGCAGAATAAGTTCAACTCATCAGATGTGAACTCTCCTCCTCTATCTGATCTAAGACATTTCAGTTGTCTTCCTATTTCATTTTCAACTCTTGCCTTGTACCATTTAAACATTTGAAAAGCTTCTGGTTTTTCTTTTAAAAACATACTTGACATCATCCTTAAGTAATCATCAACAAATAATATGAAATATTTATCACCATAATAACTTTTAACTTTCATAGGACCGCAAAGATCAGTGTGCACAAGATCTAAAACTCCCTTAGAAGTGTAGGACTTACTTGTAAATCTTGATCTTATCATTTTACCCATCTGGCATCCTCAACACATATCATTCTCAAGTTTTTCCAAACTCGGTAGACCTCTTACTCGGTGCTTCTTGCTTATTTTTATCAGATTATCAAAATTTACATGACAAAACCTTTTATGCCATAACCAAGTATCATCTATCTTTGCATACATACACTTATTTTGAGTTGAGTCAAGGTGAAATGTGTTACCTTTTGTTTGTGTCTCGATGGTAGCTAACTTTCCATGCTTGTCATGAACTTTGACAAGTCCTTTCTGAAATTCTATTCGGTAACCTGTATTGTTTAGCTGTGGTACACTCAACAAATTGTATTTCAAACCTTCAACCCAATAAACATCATTACATTTTGCATTTTCAAGAAGTGTTATAGATCCTTTACCTTTTACCAGACATGGGGCATCAATACCAAATCTTACATAACCTCCATCATAATCTTCTAACATAACAAACTTGTGTTTATCACCTGTCATGTGATGTGAGCATCCACTATCTATGATCCAAGAATCATTAGTATTTATGTGAGATATTAGGGATTTTTCTTCATACCTTTCTTCATCTAATCCATCTTTGATAGCCACATAAACTACTTCCTTTGTATCAGTTTCATCTGATTTATCATCATTGGATTCCTCATCGACTATTAAGCATGACTTTCTATCTTTTCTTCTGAAGTCTCGGTGTCCTCTGTAATGATTATCTTTCTATCTATCATCTTAGTAATCTCTCTTTTTAGTAGAATCTTTGTTAGGATAGTTAGAAGCTATATGTCCTATCTTATCACAATTGAAACATTTCAAAGGTAGTTTTCCTTTATACTTACCTTTGCCTCTCGGTAACCTTCTAGCTAATAGTGCTTCAAACTCTTCTTGCTTTCTGATTCCTCATACAATTTGTGTACTTCTTCCATGTTGTTGCGAAACCTTTCACTTGCTCCACTATGATCCCCTTTAGTGTACTTACTCATTCTATCATTATAATCATCAAATTCACCAATATGAAAAGAACTAAATGCAGATTCAACTTTATTTACCGATGACCCACTATTATCAAAGTTACTTAACTCAAATGCATGTAGCTTACCAATAGTAGCATCTAAAGAAACTGGCATATTGCGTACAGACCTGAATTCATCGATTGCAAAGACTCAGATCGCATAAGCTGGTAGAAGGGTTCTTAACAACTTACTTGTTATATCATTTTCTTCAATAGTTCCACCTGCTCCTTTGATTTGATTGACAATCTCCTTTAGTCTTGTACTATACTGGGTTATGTTCTCACCTTCATTCATCCTCATAGATTCAAGTTGTCCTCTTAGATTGTCCACTTTTTCTCTTTGAACATGTTCGTCACCACCATAAATAGATATGAGGTTGTCCCACATTGCCTTTGCATCATTGTAGCCTTCTAGATCATTAAACTCTGAGTTGGTCAATGCAGATGTTATTTCAATCATTGCTTGGATATGTTCTTGCTTTGCTTTCATCTCTTCTGTTATCACTGTTTTTAAAATTGGGTTCTTTCCCCATGATTGGCTATGGTTCTTTGAAAATATTCGTAGGGTGTGGCCCCAAATGCTTCAGCTTTATTCTAAACCTAGAGGGTTTAAGGTTGTTCTAAGTTTTAGGCTTTATCTTTTGTATTAGGTCCCTTGGTTTCTATTCCATCGTTACTTTATTTCACTTAAGTCATGGGTCGCGGGGTCGTAAGAAGTGTCCCCCCTTGTTATTTACCTAGGCGGTTATGTTGGTTATTTGAAAATTTTTCGCCTTTTATTATTTCCTTCTAAAGTGCCAGGCCCAGTAAACACCGATCGACTTGGGGAAAGATCCGACGGTCGGCGCTATTTCGCAAGGGTGAGGTGCTCACCTTTTAAGGCCGCGAAATAGCGAGGACGAATATCAGCCGTCCATGTGTCATGCGGAGAAAGTAAAGGTTGCGGCCGTCAAAGAAGGTAGGGCCCCCCTACATGGTCTTCTCTGGCGTATTAGAGGGCAGCATGTGGCACCGGTCGCCACAGTCAGCATGTTAAGATTAAGGATCAAAAATGGGCCCCAAAGATGAGTCAGCTCACAGGTGGAGGTGACCTGGTAGGGACAGCTCTTACAATTCATTAAGACCCCGTGGCTCCTTCCAGCGAATGAAAAGTCGACAGGTCGGCTTTGAAGATGACAGGGTGCCAGGTGTCCATGGCGTGTCCGTGGGCCTACCTCTTCTGAAAGCTCCTAACAGGGTTTAAATGCTGAGCAAGTTGAGATAGGATCTAACGGCTCGCGCTATTTCACAGGGGTAAGATGCCCACTTTTTAAGGCTGCGAAATAGTGAAAGTTAACCTGGACCGTCCACGTGTCTTGATGACACGCGGTCTAAAAGGAAGCTGTGGGTCCCTATAGTGTATGCTTGACAAATGAAAATGTGATAGGTCGGCTCCGAAGATGACGAGGAACCAGGTGTCCATGGCGTGTCCGTGGGCCCACCATTTCTGAGATAGACCTGTCGAGACTGAAGTGGGGCCCCCATGGTTCTTCTTCCGGCAAGTGATAGAGTGACAAATCAGCACAGTGGATGATTGGATGCCAGATGTCACTGATGACACAGCGGGCCCACCATTCCTGAGGACTTTTTCGAAGGATTAAAAGGTGATCAACTTGAAAGATGATCCAACAGTCCGCGCTATTTCGCAGGGGTAAGCTGCTCACTTTTTAAGGCCGCAAAATAGCGAGAGTTAATGAGAGTCGTCCACATGTCACGATGATGATATGGCAAAAAGGGTAAAACATGGGCCCACCACAGTATAAAGAGCGACATTCAGCCAGTATCAAAACAGAATGTGAGAGGATTTTCTAAGCCAATGGTCGGATGTCGCGTGGTATTATGCAGCCAATAAAAAGACAGGACTTAGACTAAGGACAAAGCCGTCAAAATGAAATTCACAGAGAGACACTTGCAGAAAGACTGCGACCCGTTGGAGCTAAAATATGAATTCTTGTATGAATTCGATTTTGAAGGGACGGCCGAAGCATGCGGAATCAATGTTATAGTTAAGGCCCAGAGTACAAGCATTTGATTTCCTAACAACCAAGTAAGGATACCTTTTAAAAGGATTTTTGCAGAGGAAGCAAACGTAGAGTTATCTTTTACAAATACAGAGAAGGCGAACTGGTTGCAAAGCGAATTTCTTCAAGCAAGCATCAGGTTTTTTCTTATTTTGCAGCCATTTTTGTGTTGTAATAAGTGAAATTGTTCTCATATAACAGAAGTGTTTTCAGAAGTGATATTCATCTGGTTGTATTGCAAATGGCTCCTAAAAGGGAATTTTCTGGTAAAGTTGATTATCTGGATAGAAGTGTATGTGACGACTTTTTAGAACAGTTGACGCTATCAACTAACCAGGCGTCCAAGGCCAAAGAGTTAGTACCCAGGGCTCCCCGACTGAAAATTGGAGAAGGATTATATGACAAGGGTAATTGGTTAAGAGACCCGTAGGTGGGATTGTCTGGGTTGGGGTTATTTAAAGTCAGTTTTGGAATGAGGAATTCTCCTGCTCCTCAAAATAGCATTTGGGAATTAGATGTTGGGAGATTGGTAGTCCCAGGGGTGTTCATGGATACAGATTTGTTAACCCAAATGGCATTAAATTATGATTCAGTTACCAGGTGTATCCGGGATGTGAATGGAAAAACCCTCGTGGAGATAAATGCGGAAGAATTGAGAACAGCATTCGGGCTTAGTGAGTTTACCAATTTCTTGGAACCTATAAACTTCACACAATTAGCTCAGGTATACAGGGCACAGAGGACTCATCTCAGGAATGGGCCTCTCAAAGAACTTTTTCTGAAAGTAGGAGGGTTAGCAGTTGTAGGGCCTAATACACAAGAGCCTTTTTCATTAAGTGTGTTTACCTTGAGGGAAAAAGGGATGTATTGGGAACTTTGCCAAGTTCTGGGAGAGGATGCCGAATCTAATATGCCAAATCATTATTTGTTAATGATTGTTCAAATTCTGAATCCTTCTCTTGCTATTACATTTGATTATGCTTCTTATATTGCTGATGCTATCCATGGAGGATTGATAGGGATAAAGAATGGAAAGGTGGATAGGCCATTTGGGTGGTATTCACTATTGATGCACCTCTTCCTCTTCAAAGGTGGAGATTATTTTGCCAGTGGAATGGACCTGGTAAAAGAAAAGGAGGGAGAAAAGATGCCGGTACAATTATGGAGTACTATATTGTCATGGGATAGAGAGGATGCAAGTTTTCTAAAGTTTGATAAATATTTTGCATCCAAGATAAGGACTCTCCTTTGCTCTGACAATCCAAGAGTCCCCAAGGTTCTTCTGGAATTCTTAAGACCAAAAGAATTCGCAGAGAGTATCAAGATAGTTCATAACTGGGGTGATATGTACTTGTATCCAGTTTCCACAGTTTTTAGAGTCTCTGGTTTCAGAGGCACCCCATTTTTGTTACCATACCAGGTCCCCCTCAAAGTGGGAATAGCTGAGATTCTCAGACAAATTGGTGACTTGCAAGAGGCAGAGTTAACCGGCAGAGGTAAAGGGACTATTTTCCCTATAGCTACAGTAGCCCACCAGTTTGTAATCACCAAGGGAGGCTGGAAATGTTTTGAAGATTTCCTCAAACCCTACCATTTGTCCACTGCAGTGTCTAGATGTGCTGATCCGGAGGACTTCTACAATGGTGTATTCCGGAAGAAAGTAGCATGCAGAGGTAGGCCTCATCAATTCCACTTTCCTGAAGACCTCATCAGGAATGAATTTGATTCGGATGAACAAGAGTTAAGGAAGGAAAAGTGGATGGCTTACAGGAAGGCCCTGGATTTTGTGCATCAATTTGATGCTAGTTATGACCCATTGTCTAGCTTCTTCCCATTGGAAGAAAAGATAAATTTTTTGATTATTTGTTTTGAGGATGTGATGCAGACAATAAAGGAGAAAAGGGAAGTTGTAATTAAAAACAACCCTGAGAAAGCAAGAATGATTTTGGGGAAATCAGCTCCTACTAAAGCCATCCCTTCTGGTGATTACACCCTGCATAAGAAAGCAGGTTACAGTGTGTTGGTGTCTGCAAGAGGGGAACCCTCTTCATCCAAAGGGAAGAGGAAAGCACATGAAGTCATTGACATACAAGACAGCCCAAAGAAGCAGAGGGTGGGGAAGGAGGTGCAATCAGATACACCCTTATATTCCCCATCCCAATCCCCTCTCCACATTGGAGATGAACAAGCAGCAACTGAATACCTCTCTCAGTTGGGCAGCTTGGGGGAGATTGCGTATACATATGATGAGGTGGAAGAAGGGATGCCAGAAGAGCCCATTGAAGCACAAATGGACATCACTTCAACTGAACTCAAAGGCCAGGAGTGGGATCCTAAGATAAAGAAGGCCACTAGTGCCTTTCTAGCGGACGATAGTTTTGTCACATCTGAAGCATTCGTGCAATTTATCTGGAAACAAGATATAGATAAGTATAATGCTAGATGTGAAACAAGAAAGGCAGAACAACGTGATAAAGATCCAGCCTCAGTAGAGGAAGAAATAAAACAGGAGATGATGGAAGAATTTAGAACCATCACTCCTGAACAGGGAAGAGATTTAGTAGCACAAGCTGGAGTGCTCATTCTACCAGAATGGAATATTGCTGATGCTCTGGTGCTAGATGCAGTGAGAAAAGAAACCAAACCCATGGAAGGGGTTACATTCAGTAAAGACAATGCTTCTCTAGTCATGTGGTCCCTTAAGAGAAATGAGGATAAGAAGGGTAAAGACACCACAGGGACAAGTCACATTGGTGGATTAATGGTCAAGAGAGTAGAGAGTACAGGGGTAGTAGAGGCTGCTAGCATAGTGTTGGAGACTGCCAAATTTAGTGTTGCAGTAGCTGAGAAGGATGCTAAATAAAAGGAGGCCCTCCAGCTCAAATTGGAAACAGTCTTGAAGGCTTATGACAGTGCCAAGGAGGAAATAAGAGGCAAGGAGAGTATTATTGCCAAATTGCAGAGCCAATTAGCAGGACAACGTCAACAGGGTGAGTCTTCAACATTAATGATCACCTCTTCTCCTGCAAGACCTCCACCTATTAGCCCCATTATTGAGCTCCCACCATCTCCTGCACCTTCCAGCTCTCAGATGATAGAGATAACTCCCCAAGAATTGGAGAGTCTTAAGCAAACTCAGGCCTATTATGCAGGGAAGTATGAAGAGAAAATAAAGGCCACAATCTCCAGTTTTGCAGACACTATAAATGCTTCACTCCTTCACAATAGTGTAGGAAAAGTCATGGAGATATGGACTGAGTTGAGAAGAGATAAGGCCATCTTGACACCCATTTTTGACAGATGGAGGCCTAGGGAGCAGGATTTGGAGTTCATGTGTGTTTCCTGTGATGAAGCAAGGGCCAATCCCATTATAAAGGATACTTCTGATGTTGCTAAAGTTTTAATGCAATTAGCTATAGATGTAGATAATGTGGATAGAAAGGTAAATTTGTGCAAAAAGGAATACACTGATCAGGTTTTTGAGTTGCTCCCAGGAATTTTTGTTAATCCAGATCAGCTGAAAGACAAGCAGGTATGGCTTAGAGAGATGGATGCCAAGTTGTCAGCAAGGGTCAAAGGAATCATTGATCTCAATGACACCTCATTCTTTGTTCTAACCATACAGGAAATAGAAAGAATTAAATCACACTACAGTTTTCTCAACTCCGAAGTCAACAAACTGAGGAATTCTTGGAAAAGGTTGACTAAGGTTAAAAGTGATGTGATTAATTTTGTATGTCCGATCGAGGAGACGTATAGTGAGTGGGGAGTTAAATATTCCACTCGAGATCCGGAGCAGTTAGGGAGCGCCCCTGAAGAGCCAGAAGAGGTTGCAACTGAACAACCCATCCAACAGACTGCTGAAGAAGCTGAAAAGAGCGCATAACTGAAATTGTAACTTCTTCAATTTTTGAAGTAATTGTAACAAACTTTCCTCGAGAAGTCCGAAGCTTTGTGCATCCATATTGTTATAAATGGATACCAGGACTAGAGAGAAAGGGATCACAAAAATTTTTGTAAGAAAACGCTGCAGAAATATTATCTGAGCTTTTCCAAAGATTAATGGAGAATCAGACTTTTATAAGATCTTTTCAAATGAATATCAATATACAGGCCGTTAGTTTGAAATGAAAGCTTTGTGTCGTCTTCAATCTTGTCCTTGAGTTTATTTACTTTTTTTCATTCAAAATAGTCTAGGATTTTTCTGTTTGAATGAAATTGTAAGGCAATCTCAGTATGGGTGTTTCTAGCTTTTCTCTTTAGGAGGGAAATTAAACATGCATGACCACTCTACCAGTAAATACTTTAGGAGAAGCTTTGAATTTTGAGGGCCATAGTTTATTTTGAAGTGATTAAATTCTTGTTGATGTTAGGCATCTGCAAGGATAAATGGAAACCAAGTTGATGGGAAGTATAGAGATATTTTGTTTCAGGAGTTTTATTTGAGTTTGAGTGACTCTGTAGCCTTGGATAAAGCACTGGTATTAATCAAAGGTTGTTTATTGCATACTTTGTTGATCAAATATGTTGAAGTTGAGTATTGTTTCATCCTTTTTTTTTAATTGTTTTTCAAGGTGAATGAATCCACTGGTTTCTAGACTGGTTTGCTGTGGATTTGTTGCTTAAGAGTGTGGAGTTAATTCACAAAAGGTATACCCACCTGGGCTCAAAGAAAGGTCCGAAGTGTAGAAGGTCAAACCAAACCTTGTCATATGTTGTCTCTAGAATCCCTTTATCCTTAATGTCTCCTCGGCACTCATTTTAGATTGTATTATTTTAAGGGCATTGAAGGGAAATCAGATTTTGAGAACAACATCTTCCATTGTCAATGGATAGGTACTCAGTTTAATGAAATCATTCTCTAGATAATATACAACATATTCTCCAACTCCTGATAGGTGTAGCTTCATCCTTTTCTGCCACGTAGAGAAACGTGACTTCTTCAGCTTCGGTGCATCCCTCTTATACATCTTTGGATCTCTTCCTCAAGTACCTTCAAAATTTTCTTCTAGAGTCCAATGCTCTGATACCAATTGATAGTTCTGATACTTAATGTTAAGTACAGATGCCAAGCTAATAAGATGAGGGGGGGGTGAATCATACAACCTTAATCTTCCATAAAAACAACAAATTCAACCTCGGTAACATATACTTGAGTAATATAACCAAAACTGCTAAACATGCAAACTCAAAAGCATATAAACATCATAAAACTTACACCAAATTTAACATGGAAACCCAAATAGGGAAAAACCACTGTGGGATTTCAGACCCACTAAGAAATATACTCTTCTAGAGTATGCTCGGTTAAAAGCAAATCCTGTTAAAGATTACAAACACATTGCTAGATGTGACTCGGTTAAGGAATTTCCCTCAAATCTGTTAGGATCTTCATCTTGTTAGAAGTGACCTTGTTAAAGGATTTCAAACACTCAATAAGAATGTCACCTTGCTAGAGGGTTTTACAAATAAGACCGTTAAGTCCACTCGGTTAAGAGATTTTCTGTCACTTTACAAAATCACAGTAATAAAAATCTATCTGCAACTTCACATCTAAAATGCTAAAGCAGATTATTATTTTCTCAATACAATCTAGGACTTATCTTGTCCATCCGATGGGCTCTATACTCTATTATTCAAACAGGTCTTTAAGCTTCAGTGCTCGGTAATCACTATGTAGCATCCCTTTGCATACACTTGCCCGCATACATTGTTTATCAATAGTTCCTTATTTATAAACAATTTGCCAACTGCTTAATCTCCTTGATCACATATCCCATTATCAATCATAGCCATTAGATCTTCAATCTTGACTAGGTTCAATGTATCCTTTGATCTGAAAACATTTTACCCCGCCTTGGAACTTGCATACATTTCTTGGAACTTGTGCTAGGGTATTGCGATTCAATCTAAGTTTTAGATCTTCTTGCCGATTTTCCTTTATCATAGATTCTTTAACAAACTTCATTCATAACATACCAATCATTTAATCAATTCCAGCTCATCAGCTTCCTTCATTAAATAATGTGTTTATTCATTCAATGCATTCTGTTACTACTTAGTTGCAACTTAGTAAATACTAAACTTCACTCGGTAGACATTCTGCCTTCATTAACCAATAGCGATAACCTTAGGGTTTACCGACTAGGTTCTTTGCTCGGTAACATTGTATAGTATTAACCTTACAATCAATCAACATATGTAGGATATCAAAACAATCTAAACATCATGATCTCATCATTGTCTAACTCGGTAATAGTTCCCATTGAATAACTCATTCCTCCCCTTATTCATCATATTCTTTCTGTGTCTTTTACCGACATCTTTATACTCATCAAATCATACTTCTTAGGATATGGCAACATCATACTGAATTAGAAAATTAATTTCTTGACATCAATGTCAAAATAATAATATTAAGACAGTAAACATCCTTGATCAGTTATATCCATAATCATCAACAACCTTCTCAATATCCTTATTGAAATGCCAACGATCTCCCTTTGTCTGTTATAATGCCGACAATTTGGAGTTTAGTTCTACTTTTCACCAAGAGACTGATGAAAAGACAGTAGTAAATAGGAGCTTGGGAAATTTATTGAGATGCTTAGTTAGAGAGAAAAATGGAAGTTGGGATTTTATTCTTGCACAAGAAGAGTTTTCCTACAATAATTCAGTGAACAGGAGTACCAAAAGAACACCTTTTGAGATTATTACTGGAGCACACCCTAGAGGTATATCAAAATTGAGAGATACCAGTAATGAAGACAAATAGAGTGCAAAGGCAGAAGAATTTGTAGATCACATGAAGGCCTTGTATACTCAAGTTAAGAATAATTTGGAAGATATGGAAATCAAGTATAAGGACAAAGTAGATGAGAAAAGAAGACATAAGAAATTTTAAGTTGGCACTGAAGTAATGGTGTATCTGAAAAAAATAAAGATATCTAGTTGGAACATATAACAAGTTGCAGATGAAGAAGTTTGGACCTTGGAAGATCTTGAGGAAATTTAGTTCTAGAAATGCATATGAAGTGGAGCTACCGGATAATTTAAGTATTTCACCTATATTCAGCATTACAAATCTACATTAGTATCATGAATCCGAATTCAGTGAAGATAGTACTGTAGACTTGGAGAGGCAGTTCCCTGGAAGGAAATGGAGTAGATTAAAGAAATTTTGGATAGTTGGACTGGGCATAGTACCCAGAGTAGTCAGTACAATTAGTATCATGTGAAATGGAAGGACAAACCATTTAAATATTCACCTTGGATTTTTTAGGCAGAGGTGGACTACCTTGGTTTCCCTTTGACCCCTACAAAGTGACGGAATCACTTTTTTTTAACAACCCCAAATGTCTGATGCAAGAGTTGTTAGACAACTCAGATAACCAGAGGACAAATGAGAGCGGGGAGTGTCAATCAATTGTCACCACACTAGAAAAATTTAAGCATTTAAATCCTTATTACTAGAATAGATAAAGTTAATACCGGAATGCATAAAACAAATACCAGAATGATTGATAAAGCATTTAAACATAAACATAAATCATAGAACAGTTACCATCCATCCATAACACATGACACCAATATTTGTATGTGGAAAACCCAGTAAAGGGAAAAGCCATGATGGGAAGCCTACCCACAGTCAAATAATACTTTTGCAGCAAGTATGTGATTACAATATGACGGGCCTGCACATGTAGGAAGGCCAATATCCTAGAGTGCACTGCTCATCACAAAAAGGAGCCTCACTAACTACATAAACATCGGACTACAATTTGGAAAGAAGAGTGAACAACAAGTATAGCATCTCCTATGCCTGAGTACATTTCTGGTTAAGCTCAATACTACAGGCCTTAAACCTCTCTTAAAACCTCAGATCGATCATGTTCTACATATGATTACAACATTATTCATGCATAGATTATTTCATAACCTTAACCTTTCAATCTATTACAATGATCTACAAAGAGATCTTACATCATATTTATACCAACCTAGGACCTAAACAATTACATCAGCCACCGAAAAGATAATACAATAAATTCATAACATAAACCCATAATCCAATGATCAACCAAGTTAGCTTAGGCCAAAAACAATGTAAACCAGTCATTAAATCCCACTAGTAATGCATCAAGAACATTCTCCAACACGTTACAGAAACGGGTCCATAACCTAGATAACACTGGACCCAAAATAGGTAACCATAAACCAAATCCAACACCATCGATGAACTAGAACACGAAGAAGATAACCAACAGAATCCTGAAAGACATCTAGAAGCAACACTAACACCACTTATCATGTTCATCAAAATATCTTCAACAAAGCTCTCCTAGTAAAACACTTGCCAGCGACCAAAAGGCTAAATAGAACAAATGATATCTCTTGAGTTATCAAATCCCAAACCAACTTATCATGATACAAATATAAATAGAATGAATGACAGATCCAAACCAATTCCACAAACCAAAGCATACTAGATCCTACCGGATCAATACCATAATCAACCACTCTACCAGAATTAATCAAAAACTAGTAAACAACCAAAACAATCAGTTTTTCCTTCAATAACAAAACATCAATGCAACACAATCAATTCCTCCAAATTTCCAACAATCTCCCCCTTTGGCATTGATAGCAACACTAGATGTGAAAAACATCCAAGTGCCAAGAAATACCAAACAAGTCTCCCCCAATGGAAGACAACCAACAATCTCACACAAAATGATATAGAAATAAAGTTCTTAACAAAACTCTCTTTGACTAGCATTTTGTTAAGCTCTATTTTTCACATATATCTCTCCCCCTTTGACATCAATGCCAAACATCTGGCATAAAACATCAAAGAAAAATCATAAATCCTCTGAATCATATAGCTAACTACTCCCCCTATGTAGTAGCACCACCACATCAATCTGGAATGAGTAATAACTTTGATAATGCATACCTGACTAATGCTAATCAACATCACTCAAGTCTCTACTGGAGGGGCAAAAAACCCCTAATCTACCTCTAAAGTTCTTGTTGACTCTAAATTTTCCTTTTGAAATGAACAACCTTATGGGAAATTCAGTGACGAGGAACCTATTGTGCTGAATTCACTAAATGACCTCTGGATTTAAGAAGTTGACTCTTCCTTGTGATTGAGAGAAAAGGGGAAGAAGAAACTTAAAGCAAAATTATGTAGACTATTTAGGTGATGCACCAGAGCATTTTGGTAAAAACATAAATAGCATATGAAACCTAGAAACATCTAGTTTTAAATCCCATTCAACAATCTATATATCTTAACAAAACCATAAACAAGACACAACCAAGATTCCTTTTAATATAAAGAAACATACATCACGCATCCACCTGATAACAAGTGCAAAACATAGTTTAATCGATAGAGTATTAGACATTTATTTCTAAAGTCATCAAAATTGTAAGAATGCATAGAAAACTATTACAACATATTGAAAAACATCCACCATCCTCCCGCAACTATTTTTGAATAGAAAAAACCATCATGGCATCCTACAGCAACACACCCAACAAAATTGCTTCTGAAGTTATTATTTCCACCTTGTCATGTTATCTCCATACCTACCTGAACACAAAATATTTTGACATGAATCATAGCCATACAGAGAGGTCACTATGGGCAACATGTGGCAACTCTGAGGACATCTGAAAAGGAGCGCCTAAACAGAAAAAGGGCGGGCAGCGCGGAGGTGCCATGTGTCTCTATCTTCACACGATATAGAGTGGGGTCCAACAAGATGCTTAGTCATCAAAACCTAGGCCATTTGGAAAATTCATGTTTCCCCTAACCTTAAATAAAAAAAGAAGGCCATCAGGAGCAACGTCAAAATGACATCTGACTTATACACTGAGCACAGCTAGGAAGTCAAAAGACATGGGTGTCACCCAACTAAAAATGTTGCCTACGAACAACCTTGAAATAATGTTAACATTTCTTGGTGACTAAAAGGGGTCATTCTCCTTGCGGAATGCTAGAACCCAAAAATTTTGGTTCAGAGACCAGACTTCGTGTCAGAATAGGTCAGAGAAGATCGAAGACCTACTACAGTGGAGTCCATTCTTCCCCAAAGGGTAGTGTTTGTGCTTCCAAACTCTAGTAATGCTGATCCACACATATTATCTCATCGAATGACAAGCCTACCAGTTCATCATGGACCATTTTCAAGAGCATGTAGAGTTGGATGAGGGGGTGTAGGAGATGCTCAAACCATTCTATAGAGATGGGATTGTTTAGGCTTTGGAGGAAAGTTCTATCCTACTGCATATGCTCAACCTAATAGAAAGTCTTCTCAACTTCTAGCATAGAACCATCTACGGGGAATGGAGAAGGTAGACCTAATGAAACAAACCTCTCTACTTGTTTCTTGATGTTTGGGATGGAGATCTGCAATGGCTCGAGTGTGGCTGATATGTGCATGATCACTCTATGGTAGTTGATGAAAGCATTAGTTTTCTTGATAAATTGTCGGTGGTCTGCTATTCCCTTCGCTCTCAACTCTTCATCTTGGGCTGCATACAGCATCTGGATTAGGTCTTGAGCCATGGGGATCTTGGGACCAATGATGACCATAGAACTATTGATGAGGGCTCTCACCTTGACACAAAGGCATTCGGCTTCTCTGATGAACTCAGCATGGGATGCAATGAGAGGCTGGACTACTTAATTCTTTCCCAATGGGAAACATACAATGCCAATAGGATTGGAGAAAAGTCTTGAGAAACTTACATAGGGGGAGGAATACTTAGCAACTTCCTCACTCTTTGTCATTATTTCATGTTGTAGCTCCCTACACCTATCTTGCTCGATGATCACTTATCTTTCTAGAGAAAGGATCTTGCCACTTCCATCCTGCACAATCTATTGAAGTTGCGATATAGGATCTTTCCCCTATTGTAGAAAAACCTCTGCATCTAGAAATTTTCTCTTAGCTTGCTCTATGCCATTGTCTTTTTCATGCAACTCTATTTCAAATCTATCTTTCTCCTTTGAAAGCATGACCTGCATGTCACTCAGTTTCTGTGCATACTCTTCTTTCAAATGAATCTCCTCACCCAGTTGTGTTTGCACTTGGGTGGCATCTCTAGAAGTTGTATTTAGTTACTGGATCTCTTGGTTCTTTTCCTACAGTTCTTTCAAATCTACATTTCTTGTTGTCTCTTGGCCCTTCAACTGAGAACTCACATTTTTAAGGGTGTCCTATAGATTTCCTTTCTCCAAATTAGCCTGTGTCAACAATTCTTGCAGGCGATTGATCTTGGCATTCTGAGCTTTATCTTATTTTATCTGTTGGGCCAAAGATTATCAAAAGTTCACATTCTCTATTTGCAGCTTCTCCAGGTGATGACTCTTTTTGATGAAGTCCAAAGACACGGCTTTTGAAGTTTCCTCCATCATTTCAACTTTAGCAGACGTTGTAGCATTTAGGATGTTGATGCCAATAGTATGCAGAGTGTAATCATTGGGTTTCATTTGGGCTTCTAGCTTATCAACCTTGGGGAACATATTTGCAAAGAAAAGACAATCTTTTTCCTCCCTAAAATGTGTCTGTAGGTGCGAATGGGTTGGCCTGGCACCTTCCATTTCTTTCTGTTTCCAAATCCTACCAATACAGGCGGTCTTGGAATAGGCAACCTGTTGCTAGAAATTATATGGGTTGGAAATAACCTGGCCTGCAAAAGCTACACTAAGGGGAACCGCAAAGGGAAACTAGGAAATGGGGCCACTAAAAGCTGTCTAGATAGGTTGTGCAAGCATGGCTGGAGAAAACAATGGGACAACAAGAGAGGCTTCTGAGGGGAATGGATCAGCAGACGTTGCTCTGACATTCTGGGGAGGAGTGGACTCTCTAAAACCAAGCCTACGCAAGATAGTGGCTACTTTAGACATCTCAAAGGAAAATACTATGGGAACAAAAATAGGGGTTGGGAATGGAATAAAGGCTTGTGGAAATGCTTCTTGGGGATCAACTAGTGTTCTGGTGGGAGCTAATATAAGGGCAGTAGGAATCAGAATTTTCATTGCAACAAGAGGGGTAGCAAAAGAAACAACTTGAGTAGAAGGAAAAGCCAAAGAAGGGCATACCTAAACTATGGAAGTCACCAACCACTGAGGATTTGAGAAAAACCCTGGGGCTTGAGAAGACAAACTCTTCTTTTTGGAACTCAGATACTACCTTTTACTAGGAGGGAATTCATGTTTCTATTTCTCAACTTGTCTCTTGCCAGTCTGGGAACAAGGCTTGCGAGCGGAACCAGTGAGAGGAAGAAGAATACGGGGCTTAGGATCTAGTTCTTTGATACTTATAACCTCTATGTCTTTCCACTAGGCCACCTCGAGAGACAAGTACCCACGTGGAGAACTATCACCTATCTTTCATCATATTTATTATGCTCATGCCATTCTAGCTCAAAATGTTTGTCAAGGAGGGTGTTCCCGATGTTAGCCCTAGGCTAACATACTTCTTTCTAGTAGATCCAAAAATCCTCCCTCTTATTTTTGGGCTAGGAATCTATAGTCATGGCTTCTTGCATTGCCCGGGGAATGGGCTTTGCTGGGTTATACATCTGCATGGCTACGTAGAAGATCAACCATGAGGGTTGCTTTAGGATGGGAAAATCATTGAGACCCACATACAAATTTGGGTCATCCACTTGTTGATTTGTGTATCATTCCCATGAACTTTGAGGCTCCTGCTTCACTACATTCTTCCTTCTACTAAGACACCTATGTGGGTTGTAACTCCAATGATCATCAATCACCACTAGGCCAAGTTGCACCAGCTTGGATGTCAGGACTTCCTCACTCTTATTTCTCCAGACTAGAGTAGTGGGAGCAATTTCCTTATGGTCTTCAGTGCTGGAGGTGTCATGCTTTCCCGCCGCAATGGCTCTCTCGGTTCTTACTAACTATGGTGCAATTTCTAGAGCAAGGGTTCTCTCACTCACATAAGTAGGTAAGTCAAATGGTTCCTTAGAGAAACCATGCACCCAAATGAAAGAGAAATCACTACCTATGAACTAATCGCAGGGGAGGTGTTCATTACACATCCAGTTTATTTAAATCTAAGAGAAGCAGGCAAGCAGTTCACTAGGGATTGAACCAAAATCCCTAAGGATGGGAGTTAAGAAATAGTCAGAAAATTGATATGCATCATAGGAAGCCAGTAGAATGGGTGTCCAAGATAACACCGGCATCTGGTTCCCCGAATCGTTGTAGATAGCCAACCGCATGTGTTGGCTAAAGAAGGCCTCATTCTGGTGCAAGAGAAGATGGACGAGGACCAAGGTGAATTTGAACCACCGCAACTACTAAAACTCTGATAGCTACCTTATCATGGCCCTAGCTATGAAAACAAAGAAATCAAAATGAAAAGAATCCCTTTGTTTATGACATTTGAAAAGGAAACCCATCATAGCAATCATGATTTCCCAGTTATTTTCGTGACCGCATAGCCATGCAAGATTAGATGAGATATTTTTGAGTTCATCATGCTTTAGGTCACTATAGGAAAAAGGAGCCTCGGAAGCCTAGAGGACAAACTCCGATTAAGGACACTCTGGAAAAACAATAAGGCATCCCTTCTAGTGTTCCAAAATTCTTCCATAGTAGTCTCAGAGAACACCTTTGTTCTGTAAAAAATGGGGTAGCACATCATAGCCCTTATGGCTTCCGGGGAGATTACTACTCTTAAGGATGAGTTGTTGATTGAGAAGGAAATAGGGTAGAACCTATCGGTGCACGTGGTCACAAACTCCGCATAGTAAGGAACCAGAGGGACCACAAATTGGGGTGCACCACTACTCCAGAATCGAGCCACCATGGATTGTGGCTCCGCTCAGTGATGCAACATTCTACTGCATGCAGCCTCCCTAAGGCTTTTGGGTAGTTTGCAGAGCTTAGGCTCAACAACATTTTCAAAAGAATCAATTACAGCAGACGTATTATGGGTAATTGTCTTAGGCCTGACCTTGGTTTTCAAATAATCTTCCCTAGGCGGTATGGCATGGGAAGAATAGGAGAGCTCTCTAAAAACATTGACCCACAGTTTCTTGTGAGTAGCATGTGAAGAAGAAGCTTTGGCTTCAATTTTCTACAAGAGGGATTTTCTCTGTCAACCTTTCAAAAAAAATGAACACTTAGGTTACAAAAAGAGCAATAAGATGAACATTGGGTGATCTTCTTTCTTTAATGTACTGCATGCCTAGATTTTCGTGATAGGGGACACTTAAACATAAGCATTCATTTACATGCATGCCAACTCATTTTGCAGTTATAATTAACCCTAAAAAGGACAACCACCACCATTCATGATTTCCAAAGGAAACTTATTCATCCCATCATTAATTGAAAATACATGAGACGATAATCTCAGTCGGACGGATCTCCTTTCTTACCAAGAAAATCGGCAACCAGCGGGATTCGCACAAGCTAAGACAGTCCTGTGACAGTTATGTTTTAAAACATGATGTACCTATAATATGTGTGGCATCTATTTGTATCACCTCTTTCTTCAAGATACCAAGCAAGACATTGCCAATTCTAAATCAGACCTCACTCTATCGTGCAAATTAATGAAGTGTGACAGGAGCATTGGAAATCAGGAGCATTGGCGTATTCGTCACTTGTCACTGTGAGCTAAGTTTTTTTATAAATATGTCATTTTAGACATTCTTTTGTGCAGGTTCTCCTTCAATGACAAAGTTTCTTCAGGATATGGATACTCTTGTTAGGCCCATTAGCAGCAAGGCTTAGGTTGCTTTTCTTGGAAACATTTCTGACCGAAGGCTGTAGATGATGACAAAGCAGAAGAATCCCCTGATTGTTGCTACTATCAAATGGATGCTTGGTGAGGATTTTATAGATAATGTGAACCAATATCATGTGAACACGGATGTTTCTTCATGTTTTATCGCTTTGTGGTTGGATTTCAGATTGGCTGGGCTATTGACCTTGTAGCTCACCAAGGCACTCTCCTCCCAAGACTATCTGGGAGGGCTAGAAGATGTGATATTGTACTACATCCCTTTCAATGGCCTTCCTCTAGCATTAGATCTGAGGTGCTTCATTACTTCCAGTGAGGAGGTGACTTGGCACCCGCTTATCGATGGTCTAAGGATGATGATGTTGTAAGCCCACCATTTTCAAGCAAAGCTTGCTATGGAATTCCTCCTCCATGTCCATCTGATAATTCCTTCTCTAGATGGTACCAAATCGTACTTCAATTTCTGGGATTACATTTTTCCACAGGTCTTAACGCCGCACAGTCAACCAAATCTGGTTGTTATTTCCATGGCTGGGGTGCCTACTGGCACTTCTGACTATGAGTGGTCAGAGGGAAAGGATACTTTAGATGATAGTGGAGACCCTAATTTTTAGATGGAGGACGATGAAGATGGAGAGGTTCTTTGAGAAAATGGTAGCCTGTCATTGAGGGCTTCATCTTGCAACTTTAATAAAAAGGAGGGCTAGGGGCCTGTCCATGAATTGTATAACAACAAAACACCCATAATATAATGATTTTTCTTTTCTCTTGCTTAATTATGGCATATCTTGTGATTTCATTTTGCCTACTTGGGAATATAACTAGGAATAATTAAATAAATAAGGCATACAAAAGCATTATTTACATTATATACATTTAGAGAGAAACTGCTAATGAAAAGGTTTAAGATGGAAACTGTTGACCAAGATCAAGAGAGAGTCCCCTTGCATATCTTCGAGGTTGAACGAATTGAAACCTTTGCAGCTTATGATGTGGAAAGATAATCTATCAAACTTAGCATGTTGACTAGGCTTGGTCACTCTTTCATTATACTTCAACACAAGGTTTCCTTGTTTGAATCCTAGGTCAGAACTCTTTTTGCTATTGACCACCTCTTGACGGTTTGATGATGGTTCTGGAGAGACGTGAAAGTTTCTTTCCTAGCCTCTTCTAATTCCATAATCTCTGCCAATCTTATGTCCATAGGACCATTTTCTACTACTTTGATGGACTTGAGTAACTGCAAGGCTGGGATTTCTAAGCAAATGGGAAATAGTGCATCCTTACCATAGACCATCTTGTATGGGAAATTCTTTAGGACTTTCTTGGGTTTTATCGGGTCAGTCCATAACGCGCTCGTCAAGTGGTGGTGCCACTCCCTCTTGTACTATGGGCCTATCATTTTAATGAGTCTACTAAGATTTTTATTAGTGGACTTGGCAAGCCCATTTCCTTGCGGATAGTAGTTTGAGGAGTTTTTTAGGTAAATACCTTTGCTGAGGGAAAATTGGGTGATTCATGAACCCATGAATGCACGTGCATTATCTGATATTATGGTCTTTGGCGGATCATACCAGCACACCAAGTCCTCTAGGAATGTCAACACCTTGGTCTTTGATGAATTCTTCAAGGGAACAGATTCAGACCATCTAGTGAAGTAGTCGGTAGTGGTCAAGATCCACTTATGTCTGACCGAGCTCGGGGGATTGATCATCCCTATAAAGTTGAGTCCCCATTGAGCAAAGGGTTCCTCCACCATTATGGGTCTGAGTGGTATTGTCACCTTTTTACACCTGCCAGTGTAATACTAGCATTCTTTTCACTCCCTCACCAATGTGTGTACGTCTTTGAACATGGAGGGCCAAAAATATCTTGCATGAGTGATCTTGATGATGGTCATTTATGCCGAAAAGTGACCTCCTGATGATTCGTAGTGAAACTCTTGTAAGATCTTGCTAGCCAGGTGTTGGGACTCATAAATATTTGAGTGAATTGGAGAGGCCCATTTCAAAATTCTGTATCATCACTTTCAAATGATTACCAAATGAATCAATTGGAGTGGTCTAGTTTGAATAAGGGTAAAATGGAGCCAATTTATTTTCAAGGGGTAAGGCTTTGAAACTTATTGTACACATTTCATTTGGCCTATGCAGTGTTCTAAAACTTTTATATTTCAGTTTAGATTAGTTCATAAAGTACCCATTTCAAGGGGTAAGCTGAAAGTTGTTCATAGGTGAAAATGTAGATTTTACCAAGTGGCCTACTTTGAGGCCTTGCATTTTATGACCACTTGATCATCATGTTGAAATTCAAAGTGCATTGAATTGTATGCATATAGGTGTGTCCACATGCCAAATTTAAAATCCTTATGAATCCATTTGTTTAGTTTGGTAAGCCCAATCCATTTGCAATTTGTAATGTTTGCATAAGTCCCTGTTTTAACAGCTAGTCAGAGCACCACTTTGCATGTGTAAAAGATGCCCAGATGAGTGTTATATCAGAATGTTTATTCTGGGGTACTACTAGTATGAAAGACAAACTATTTCTCCATTTTGAATCTCCTACTAATCTATTTGATCAGTTTTCCAAGATGGTTTCTTGAGCCATTTTATGTAGTTTTCTGCACTTTCATTGTTATATCTATTAAAGTGGCTATTTTCATGAGCTCACCATTTTCACCCTAATAGCTTCCCAGTCAAACTGAACATTCTATGGTCTCATTTGTACTTGAAGGTACATATGTCCTAGATTTGGGGATCTACGGAGACCATTTGATATTTTTAATGTGTGCACTTTGAGGTCCCTGCACATTGATTTTATCAAGTTCAAGTGCTGACAAAGCCATTTAATCAACTTTGTGTATTAATATTCTACCACCCAGGATTCATCATGAGAAATGGTTTTGCAGAGTGAATGCTAGTATATCACACAGTATGTCTTCCAGTGGGCGAGGTACAAAAAGGTGTTTTGATTAGTTTTTAAAATGCATCTTTGGGTTTAAATGCAAAAAATGTGGCACAGTTGCCAATAAGTTGCAAAACTCATTTTAATGATCGGATAAAGGCGCAAATCAACTCTAGAGGAATGTTCAAGATTCCCAAAATTTTGAGGGTCAGTGGCATGAAAACAAAAAAAAAAATTAGTCGGGCCCATTTTGGGGCCCGACTTGACTTGTAACTTCATGTGCCTTTTTTAGTCAAGGTTTCAATTGTTATTTTAAATCACATGTTTATATGATTTAAATATGAAGGAGTTGAATTTATATCTTTGAAAAGCAGAGATTTGTGGAGTTTGGGATAAGTGTTAAGTTGCAGTGTTAAAAAGGAAATGTTACTAGAGGGTGAAATGGTAGCTATCAAAAGAGCTCAGCAGGGATCATTGCAGGGTAGAATAGAATTCAAAACTGAGATTGAGCTCTTGTCCCAAAGTCACCATAAAAACGTGGTGGGGCTCATTGGTTTTTGCACTGAGTAAGGAGAACATATGTTGGTATATGAGTATATGCCGAATGGGACTTTAAGAGAAAATTTCATTGGTGTAAACTGATTTCCCTTTTGGTGCATGGTGTTGGGGAGGCATAGAAATTTTAATGCAAATAACCATAAACCAAATTCCATAAACTCTTGCTAGTATCCTCCCTGCATGGTGTGTGTGAGATAGATTGTGGCAGATGGAGGATGATGGAAAGTTTCTCAAGAAAAATGCAACTATTAAGTTTAGCACCCAGCCCTCCCACGCTATGGAAAAGGGCATTTTTAAAACTCCATGCAAAATGCAATGGCTGGTGTAAAGCTTAACTCCATGACTTTCCCCAGTCCTCTCTGCCATGAGGTGGAGTGTTGCATGATGGTGGAGAGGCCAATTTTTTTTTTTAAATAAATACAAATTGGCAGGTGTAATGCCAAATCCCCTGCGTTGGGCTTGCAGTGGAAGTTCAACGCCATTGTAACTTTATAGTAAAGGTAAATTAGTAGGTGTAAAGCTAAAACCTATGACCTTGCTAGCAATTTCCCCTGCATGGTAGCCAAATAAACCATTCTCCAATTCAATCAGTAGGTGTAAAGCTTCATCCCTGCCATGAGCCAGAAGGTGGAAGTGTGGCATGAGAAGGGTTGAGGATTAAACCTTTAGCAAAGGCAAAATGGCAGGTGTAGAGCCAGCTTCTCCCATGCATGGTTGAGAAGAGACATTTAAACTCTTCAGCAAATTCTATTGGCAAGTAAATGGCATGCGTGGTGTTGAACAAGGGACTTAAAAAAAAAACTTCCGGCATATGTTATTGGTAGGTGCAACCCGGTCTTGCGTGCCTCCCAAATTCTCCCTGTCATGTGGCTTTGGCATGGTGGCTGAGGAGAGGTTTAGTAACTTTTCTGCAAATGTTATTGGCATAAAGAAAAGCTCCTCCCTATTGTGTGTGGCATTGATGAGAGGCATATTAGTAACCTTTAAGCAAATGAAAATTGGCAGGTGTTGAGTTACCTCCACAAACCTTGCCTGCATCCTTCCTCTGCATGGTTTTTGGAAGGTGATGGTTTTAAAATGAATTTTTCAACCAAATGCAATGGGAAGGCTCAAAGCCAAAACCCCCCCTACATGCTAGATAAAAGGTGGAGTGTGGCATGACTAAGGCATTGCTGAAAAGGCATTGCTGAAAAGGCATTTAAAACTTCAAACAAATTGCAACTAGTAGGTGTGGTCTCCTCCTTGTGTGGTGCATGGCAGACAGGGCATTAAAATTATCAGCAAATGCAAGGGGTTGCGTGAGAAGTGGAATATGGAAAAGGGTTGCGTGGTTACCATAGAATTTTCAAGAAAATGCAATCACTAGGCATAGACATTTATCCCACATTTGTAGTGAGGAGGGCAATTTGTATATTTAAAAGCAATGCCACACACATTTATAGTGTCAAAGCTTAAAGGCTTTTGACAAGAGGCTTCTTAGTGACCCAGTGGACCCCACACATGTGCACGCATCCCAAGGTACCCAAATTTTATAATAAGTGGGTGAATTAAAGGTTGAGCAGGTTGGAGATGATCCGATGGTGGTCGTTGATCTGCAAGATGAAATAGCTTGATGGTTATCCATCGCGACCCCACAACTGAATTGTAGGCCTGTTAGAAGGGAGAAGCTCAGGGAAGTTAACGAGCATGCAAGTCCAAAGAAGATTGATGGTGGTCACTGATCCACAATGGAAAGATGCTTGCCAGTTATCCATCGTGACTCAGTGACAAAAAGAGCTAAAGTTCGATGGTGGATCTGGCAATGTTGAGGTGGCAGTGAGGTGGCAGGTTAGGTGGTGCCTAGGTGGATTCTAAGCAAACCAGACTTTGACACGTGGCAAAGCACAGAAGTAAAAATTAAAATTAAATGTATAGTTTAAACTATGGTAAAAAATTCAAAAATTTAAATGACTGGTCTGCATCCGGGATTAATTCACTGGAGGGGCATTTTTTACCCAAATATGCAAGTATTATATATCATTGGAAAGCTTTCAGAATGAGAAGTTTGTTTCTGCAATCTGTTTTGATATATGTCAAATTTTTTGAGATAAGTTTCGATGGGTAGGATGCAAGGAATATTGTCAGTTGGGGATAGAGGACACTGGGAAATTTGTAATGCAGATTTGATCTTTTCCCTCTTCTTTATATTCTCAACTCGTCTCATTTGTAAGGGTTCCAAAAATTTTAGAAAAAGGCTCCAGAATTCTATGTTTCCAGATCTGAGTTTTCTTCTAATTTTGTACAGTGTGATGTCTTCTTTCAGTAATGAAGTATGATTCTTGTTGTAGGTGTTTCTAGTTGCAGGTCTTACTTGTGTAAGGCATGAGTAGATTTCACATGAAATTGTCTCTAAATATGTATTCCTTTATTACAAATTAAATCCTCAAGGAGGATGGAATTTGTCATCTCAAGGAGATTGTTGTGATTGTTTGTAGGCATTCTTTACTGAAGAGTTTAAATTCTATAATCAATCATAAATAACGGAATATATATTCAAGATCTGATGACTGTGAATGAGCTGAATAATGCATTTATGTAAGGCATTAATGCAAGAATATTCAATGATGAAGAGGTATTTTCAATAGAGGTTTTCATTTATAGTTTGATGTATGACTCCATGCCCTTGGATAAGGCACTGGTCTTGCAGATTCTGGGGATTCTTAGAGTTTTTAAAAAAATTAAATATCCATTTACTTTTATGTTTGCAATTATACTTGGTTCCACCTATCTCATGCTCCAATTTAGTTGAGATGTCAATGTAGATCTAGCCCATCTGTCGTAACCTCATTATTGTTGAGCCTTTTGAAATTCATTTGCTTTCTGTTGATGTTGTCTTGTGTGTAATGGGTTTGATTCAATGCATCAAAGGTACACCCACCTAGGTTTTGTAGAGCCTATAGAGTAGAAGGATTTAGATCCTTTTTATGTTGTCCAAGTCATGAAGTTCTTCATTGATTGAAATTGTCTATTTCATAGACAAATTGTAGGTGAACTTGGGTTAGTCATTTTTTGAGAACACCTAGCATTGGCTCACACAATGGAGTAGGACTCCATCGAATTTTTTTTTGAAAAGTATGCCATCCACCAAGAAGAAACCACTCCTTTGAAACCTATAGAATCTCTTCTTTTCAAGGGGAAGACCTTTGGGGAAGCTCCCCATCTTCATGAGATGTTTTCGAACCTTCATCTAACATACCTCTAATGTCTTAGAGGTAACCATCACAACTCCTTCTGTGGTCATCTTCATTTCTTGGGGTTTGCACTCTTGGGCTATATATTCGCACAAACCTTTGCCATGAATTATTTTGGTGGGCTTGATGTCAATATCATACTCTAGGATTTTAGTGATCCAATTTACCCTTTTCTCGGTGATGTCACCTTCCATGATATATTCTTTGACCGCTGGATGAGAAACATACAATGTAGTCTTATTGTAGGTGATGAAGTGCCTAAATTTTTTCAGGCCCTTGACCATGGCCAAAACTTATTTTTCAATAAAGTTATACCTTGCCTTGTATTCCTTTAGGGTCTTTGAATGGAAAGCTATAGGGTGCTCACTCCCCTTATCTGCGTCTTTCTAGGTCAGGACCATAGCAATGCTATAGTGACTAGAGAAAGCATGCATTCTAAAGTCTTTAGACATATCTGGGTTAGATAACACGGGGGTTGAACAGATAGCCTCTTTGATATTCTCAAAATAATCCTTAGCTTTGAGAGTCCATTTGAAATGTGTTTCCTTCTTGAGAATTTGGGTGATAGGCCTTATCATTCCTAAAAAATTAGAAATAAAGTGGTTGACAAAGTTAATATTTCCTAGAAAAGACTAGACCCCCTTTTTATTGACAGAGAGGGGAAGCTCTTTTATTTCTTTAACTCAGTTAGAATCGATGGATACCCCTTCCTTTGACACTAGATGTCCTAATAGTTTCCCTTGAGGGACTCCAAAGATACATTTTTGGGGGTTTAAAGAGATCCCAAATTCTAGACATTTTTGGAACACCAACTCAAGATGATCGAAATGATCTTCTTTGTGCCTAGAAAACACTGTTAAGTCATCCAAATAAATGAGGATGATCTTGTTGATGAGCTTCTTGAAGGCTAAGTCCATAGCTCTTTGAAAATTTGCGCTGGCATCTGACAACCCAAAAGGCATTTTTTAATAGGTGAATGTTCACCATTTGGTTGTGAAGGTCATCTTGTGTTGATCCTCTATCTTTACTAGGACTTGATTGTAGCCCAAGAAACCATCCAGCATTGAGAGCATATCAGATCCCGCCATTGTGCTTAGCAATTGTTCCATTGATGGAAAAGGGTATTGATCTCTTAAAGACACCTGGTTTAAGTCTCTGAAGTCCATGCAAAGATGGATGTCTCTGTTCTTCTTCCTGACTGGCAGCAGGTTGGATACCCAAGTATTGTTCTTGATGGGGTAGATGATTCTAGATTCTAGCAAATTTTTAAACTCTTGGGCCATGAGGGATTTGATCTTTGGATTGATCAGTCTCTACTTTTGTTAGACCGGTTCGGCTCCATTAGTGAGCTTGATGGTATGCTGAATGATGTTGGGATTCTAATCTTTCAAATTTTCATAGGACCATGCCAGTACACCCATATATTCATCACAATATTGGGTCAATATTTTTTGGTCCTCTGGAGGAACCTCCATCCTGACCTTGAGCATTCTTCCACCTCCTACTGGCATTTCTGTATAGTCTCCTTTATCGGCTGTAAGATTTCATTTATCATTTTTGGCATCATCATGGTCGAACAAATTTTCCAAGGTGATCAACTCATTAGGAAGCTTGTTGGATCTCACCTAGATGATTTGATTCCCATAAGCCTCTTTCACCTTAGATTGTAGTTGATCTACAAACTCCCCTGAGTTTTGAATAAACTGGGTGATCTACTCATCACTTTCAAAGACTTCCCAATTAGTGTCATTATCAGGAATAGCTGGCTGAACAACCAAACAAACTATTTGGGAATTGGCAAGCAGGTCCACAACAGGGTCAAATTGCGATCCAATGGTGACCATCTGGTCAATCGCAACATTTAATTTTCAAGGAACTCTTTGGATATTGAAAGGTTCATATCCCATGTTCTGTGATGGTAGGATCTCATGTGGACATGCTTGGTGCTAGAGATTCCTTGAACCTTGTGCACCACCAGCTCAAAATCACCCAGAACTTTCAACTTTTTGATACCCATCCTCTCCGCCAAGCTTAAACCTTGGATCAATCCTTCATACTTTGCTTCATTGTTCGAGCATGAAAATTATAGACAAAAAGACTTTAGAATCCATTTACTTGAAGGTGAAGTGAGGAAAATCCCATCTTCTTAACCTACTTTGCATCTCACACCATCAAAGGACAGGGTCCAGAGTGCTAAGGACAACTCCTCTTCGGAAATGGTTCCTTGATAAGTTTTGAGATGACCTAATTTTTGTCAAAGATGCAGTAAGTGCCTAGGCCGGTGGCATGGTAGTTGGAGTATGGATCAGATTCTATGAATTCATTTAAGAAAATCTTTTGATCTAGTGGAATATCTCTAGTCACTTCTTCATCCTCCAAGAGATCTACGATTTTCCTTTCTTTATTTGAGATGGAAGTGTGAGTGGGTTAAAAGTTGAGCATGGCTTGATCTGTTACATGTTCAGCGTGAAGGGGTTCTGAAAGGATTTTGAGTTTGGCAACTTGCTGAGTGCAAAGGATAAGGTGGGACCAGTCTAAGGACAAGTAGCCTCCTATTTTGGCGATAAAATCTCAAGAAAAATAGAGACCAAAAATAGGTGGGATGTCAATGACTACCACTTCTTGGGGCATGGTGACACTAGGACATGTGAATAATGTCAGTGGAACGTTGTTGATAAGACCTATAGTCTATACTTTATTCCTGTCTAGCTGCATAACACCCTTATTTAAAGGCTCATATTTGATATTCAAGACCTCAGCGATTTGCTTAGGCATGACAGTGGTGCTGGTGCCAGAGTCTATCATAGAATTATGTAAGAGCTTATCCTCAACTATGAGGGTCAGTTAGAAAGGATTTGGTTTGTGCTTACCATCCATTTGAGACTAGGGAGGTGTGGCTTCATTATTTAACATGGTTGGAGGGCATGATTTGTCCATAGAGGGTGGAAACCTTTCTTTGTGTATCTGTAGAGCTTTGGTGGCATTCTCGCTTGCACTTTTCCCAATGTCAGGAAATGCCTCTTTTAGTCGATTCTTTTTCTCTTGGATACTAAGGAGATGTTGGTTTGAGCTTTCTTTAGTTGTTCCACCATGTCTAGTATTGTTGGCATCGATGGTTTTGGCTCTCTTGGTTTATAGGGGATAAACTCTTTCCTTGGGTATGTGGAAGCAACCATGGGTTGTTCAGGAACTTTATCTGTAGACATTCTTCCTAGGGCATTTGTGCTTTCCCTATTGAAATTCCTTTTCGAGCAAAGGCTATAATCTGATTACATGAGGGGGGGGCCCTTCCCTTGAGGTAGTTATGTCATTGGTGAGTACGACATCCTTGTCCTCCATCCAAGAGAATAGTGTGTGGTCTGGAGCTATCTCTGCCTCTTGTTGCATCAGCATACCCTGTACTTGGGAAATGAGAGATGTGTTATCCATGTCGGGAGACACATAGATCGACTCATCTAGTGTCATTCCTAAGCTTCGTTGCTTTATGATCTTTTGCTGCAAATTACCTCTTAGACAATTTCGGGGAGCGTGAGCATTATTACATGGAAAACACCGAGAGTTAGTGTCATCTGCTAGATTATTTTGCCCACTGTCAACTCCTTACTAGTGTTTGGGTAAATAGTCTACAAAAGATTGGGGATCGGGACTATTTGACCATTTGGTTGGGTGGATTTATCAGCACAGTTGCACGGTTGTTTGCATACTAGTTTTGTTGGTACAAGGGTCTATTCCCTTAGAAATTTTGCTCAAAAGGGGGTCTAGCGGGTGAGACCTGGGCCCTTTTTAGATTGACAATCTCATTGGAGAAGGTTCTTAATAAATTCTTCATGTCGCTGACTTCCGCAGCCAAGGATGACTATGGAGGGACATAAGCTTACTGGGGCCAAGGTACATATACATGGATTGAGGAGTAGATGTGTTGGGTGCAACCTCTTCAAAGGCTTGGTTAGACAACTTGGGAAAGAATGGCATGAGGGGGCATGATGCGAGCTTCCCTGCATCGATAAGGTTATTCTTTACTTGGACTGTTATCTCAAAATCTTGCGCGAGGGTATTGCCTCCTAGCAAATGGATCATTACTGATATATCAAAGTTGAATTCTGTCAGTGCTTCCTGAGGGGCTCTCTTTACCGTAATCAACTAGTGCATCAACGATGATCTATTAGCTTGGTCAGAGAACCTCTGAAAGAAATTCTTGCCTAGCTGGTCCCAATTCACTATAGTATTTGGACCCAGGGGTCTGTACCAATCTAAAGCTCTTCCTTTGAAAGAGGCCACAAGCAATCTCAAGGCTACATGTTGCTTGATGATACTGTGGATAGTGTAGACACTAGTTATGTCTTGTAGGTGTTCCCTGGGGGTTTTATGAGATTCCCTACTAAATTTTAGGACAGCATTGAGTGTGGAAGAGGGAATTGGTCCCCATACAATAGATGGAGTGGAGGGAATGAGAGGGCTTCTATTATTCCATGTCACAAAATTTCTAGAAGGAACATGTGTCATTGCTATAAGGGAAGCTGCAGGGAAGGTAGGTAAGCTCTGGGAAGAAGAGGCTACAGCCGAATGGACATTTACTAGGAGTGGTAGGAGTAAACTAGGATTTAGGGTTGTTTGACTCCTAGTAATGGGTCTGTGACTCATAAAATAGCTCAGGATTTTCAAAATTATGGTCCCATCGAGCATGCCAGAAAAAAAAATTGTTGACTCTAAATTTTACTTTTGAAACGAATAGCCTTATGGGAAATTCAGTGATGGGGAACCTATTGTGCTGAATTCATTGAATGACCTCTGGATTTAAGAAGTTGGCTCTTTCTTGTGATTGGGGGAAAAGGGGAAGAAGAAACTTAAAGAAAAATGATCTAGACTATTTAGGCGATGCACCAAAGCATTTTGGTAAAAAAATAAATAGCATATAAAACCTAGAAACATCTGGTTTTAAATCCCATTCAACAATCTATATATATGAACAAAACCATAAAAAATACACAACCAAGATTTCTTTTAACATAAAGAAACATACATCATGCATCCACCAGATAACAAGTACAAAACATAGTTTAATCGACAGAGTATTAGACATATATCTCCAAAGTCATCAAAATTATAAGAATGCACAGAAAACTATTACAGCATACTGAAAACACACATCACAGAGGTTGTAGGAAAAATTTGATTATCCTTTTATCAGAAAACAATAACAACTAAAAGGCTTAATTTCTATCTAGAATACTTAATTTTTCTTTTTCATAAAAATTATGAACCCCTAAAACAGGAAAGAAAACAACATAAATAGAGCCCCTAACTCGGCTAACAGTTCAAAGCATCCGCCATCCTCCCATAACTTCTTCTGAACAAAAAAACCATCGTGGCATCTTGCAGGAATGCACCCAACAAAACTGCTTCTGAATTTATTATTTCCACCTTGTCATGACATCTCCATACGTTCCCAAATGGAAAATATTTTGAAGCAAATCACAACCATGGAGATAGGTCACCATGGGCAACACACGATAGCTCCAAGGACATCCAAAAAGGAGAGCCTAAACAAAAAAAATGATGGGCAACACGGAAGTACCATGGGCCCTATCTTTGCATGCTGCAAAGTGGGGTCCAACAATATGCTCAATCATTAAAACCCGAGCGATTTAGCCAATCCATGTTTCCCCTAACCTCAAACAGAAAATGCAGGCCACTAGGAACAACGCCGAAATGACATCTAGCCTGTACGTTGATCATAGTTGGGAAGTCAAAAGAAAGGGGTGACATTCGATTAAAAATACCACCTACAGAAAATCTCAAAATAATGTTAATAGTACTCAAATGACTCTTTAGGAAAAGGTTTAGTGAAAATGTCTGTAATTTTCTCTTTAGTGTTCACATAAACTAGTTTGACTTAATTTTCTTCCACCTTCTCCTTCAAAAAGTTATACTTGATAGATATGTGCTTTGTCTTATAATGAAATACTGGATTCTTTGACATATCAATAGCAATAGAGGTATCATAGTGTATAACTACCAGTTCATTACAATCCACCTTTATTGTTGGCCATTTTGAGAAATTGATTATGTGTTGCATTGATGTTTTGTAATTGATGTCAACACTAGTTGTTTTGGTTGTTTACTGGTATCCTTCTAGTTCCGGTAGGTTGTTTGGTTTCTGGTTGGATTGGATTATCATGATCTTGTATTCTTCGATATGTTTGGGTTATAGAATTGGTTTATTCATGCTACTCAAATTCATGTTCAGTCAATTGGTTTTCAATTTAGTGATCAGATGCTATCCTGTATGCAAGAAATCTTGGTTCGTTGTTCCGGTGAGGGTTTCACTGGCAAAGCTTTATTGAAGATCTTTGATGTTATGCATAAGTGGTGTTGGTGCGGCTTCTACTGGAGATTCAGGATGTTGATGGTGATCATGTTCAATACTTAGTAGATTGGGATCATTGCTTTAGCTTGTGTGGACCTAAATTGGGTCCCGATATTATCTAGGTTATGGATCGGCTTAATGCAACATGTAGATTGGACTTCTTGATGTGTTTCTGGGATGTCTTATGGGTTGGATATTATTTGTTTGGTCTTAGGCTAACATGTTTTGTAATTATGTAACTATTTTATTATCTGGTGGTCAACCTTATTGTTTGTGGTCAATGGTTTGTATATATATGATGTAAGATCTTATTGTAGATCATATGTGAAAGGGATATGAAATGTAATGGGTGAATAATGTAATAATCATTCAGGTAGAGGATTTGGTCGATCATTGGTGATCGAGTTGGGTTTATGTAAGAGGATTTAGTCCTTGGGTATTGAGCTTAATCGGAACTGTATTCAGGCATACAAGATGTTATCTTTGCAGTTCATTCCTTCTTCTGGATTGTAGCCTAGATTTCTATGTAGTCAGTGAGAATCCTTTTGTGATGAGAAGTGTGCTCTAATTTCTTGGTCTTCCTACAAGTGTAGGCCCCTCAATTGTAATTCACATACTTACTATAGAAGTATTATCTAACTATGGGTAGGCTTCCCACAATGGTTTTTCCCTTTATCGGGTTTTCCACATACAATTCTTGGTGTCATGTGGATGGTATTTATTCTTTGATTATTACTTATGCTTAATTGGTTTATCTGCTATTTTAGTATTTGATTTGTGCATTCCAATATTGATATTTTGGGTTCCAGTATTAAATTTTTAATTTCTTAAGGTTCTACTAATCTGGTGACAACTAATTCACCCTCCCCCCTCTTAGGTTTCTTATGGCTATTTGAACTTTCTAAAAATTGGTATCAGAGCTCTAGTCCTCTCTATAGAAGATTAATCGCTTGAGGAAGATCTTATGGCATCTAACAGTTCAAGTTCATCTTGTTCAGCTAGAGCTATCTTTTGGAGAGATATTCCTAGGCTTGATAGAATAAATTATAGAGTATGGAAGATTTGGATGGAGACTCCTCTAAGATGTCCTAGTAAGGAGATTTGGGAGATCACGGAGAATGGTGTTACACCTCATAATCTGTTAGCTAACAATCTTCCTCTACAAAACTTGGATAAGGAGCTTGAGAATGATTGTAGAGCAAGAGAAGCCCTCTTGTGTGCACTTTTTGATCAGTAAATAATGGGATTAATTGACAAATCATCTGCAAAGGCTATATGGGAAAAGTTGGAGACTCTTAATTAAGGTGACCCTACTATGAAGATTGCTAAACTTGATGGTTATCAGGTGAGATATGAAAAATTAAAGATGGAAGAAGATGAAAGGATTACTGCATTCATGGAAAGGTTAAATGAGATTATTATTGGAATTCAATATTGTGGTAGAACTCTAAGTGAAGATTAAATAGTTTCTAAAGTTTTGAGAGCTTTACCACCAGCTTACAATATGAAGGCTACTACAATTAATGAATGGAGAGTAATGGCTAATACTTATGTCAATAGCGATACCTTGGTTGGGAAATTATCTGCTTTTGAGCTTGAAGAATTTGGACCTTTTGGAGCTGTGAAGTCTGAACCTTCTTTTCATGCAATTACATCATCAACCGGCAAGCAAGATTGGAAAGATTTATATGCAAAGTAATTGGATGATATGAAGAGAGAAGAGGAATAATTTGAGCAACTTGAAGCACTATTTGCTAGAATAGTAACTAAAAGATCGGTAGGAAGTAAGTATGAAGGAAAATCACCCTCTAAATATTTTGCATGTAATAAGATTGGTCATTTTGCATCTAGATGTCCTGAAAGGAATTCAAGATTTGAAGAGAGAGCTAGAAGATCTTTTAAGCCTAACCTTAGATATGAGAACAAGTATAAGTACAGGAAAACTAGAGATAAATCATGCTACATAGAGGATGAGGAAGGTGTGACTGATTCTGATGATGAACCGACACAAGACTCTTCTAGTGGTTCCAACAATGAAAAGGAATGGGTGTTCCTATCTATCAAGGAAGATGTTCTAGCACTGGAAGAGAATGTACCTGAAGAGAAGGCACTTGTTGCAAAAATTGAAGATAAGGATGAAAGGGTAATTGATAGTATATGTTCACATCATATGAATGGATATAAAAGGAAGTTTCTATCTTTGCAAGAATTTGATGGTGGTCTGGTTAGATTTGGAGATGACAAAGCATGTATGACCAAGGGAAAAGAAAATATATCATTGGATGGTAAGAACAATATTGATAATTTTTATTATGTTGAAGGTTTAAGCAATAATCTTTTGAGTCTAGGACAATTGGTGGATAAGGGATTTCAATTATAGTTCAAGGATGGAAATTAAAAATCATTAATAGATCTAGTTTGGAGATTGCAACCGGTACTCAGACAAAAGGTAATATATTTCATTTGAATTTTATGAGAAGACATGTTTGATTGCACAAATTGATGAGAGTTGGCTATGGTATAAAAGGCCATGTCATGTGAATTTTGATTGCATTATAAAGATTAGTTCAACTAATATAGTTAGGGATATACCTAAGATTGTAAAGCCCTATAATCCAGTATATAAAGAATGTCAAATGGGAAAATAGGTCCAAACCTATTTTAAGAGTATACAAGACAAATATAATGATGTTCTCAATCTTATTGATATAAATTTATGTGGCCTTGCTAGAGTTAAAAGTTTTCAAGGTGATAGATATTTTATGCTAATCATTGATGATTATTCTAGAATGATGTGGGTTACTTTTTTAAGGGAAAAAATTGGGGCTTTTGAAAAGTTTAAAATATTTAAAGCTAAAGTTAAGATAAAGATGGGATTGAAGATTAAATGCTTAAGGTCAGATCATGATGGAGAATTCACATCCAGTGAATTTAATCTTTTGTGAGAAGCATGGTATTAGAAGACAATTTTCTACTCCCTGGGCACCTCAGCATAATGGAGTTGAGGAAAGGAAGAACAGAACTATCTTGGATGCTACTAGAACAATGATGATGGAAGGTAGTCTATCTCATATCTACTTGAGAGAGGCAGTGAGAAAAGTGGTTTATACATTCAATAGAGTATATATCAAAGGAGAAATTGGTAATCTACACCTTTTGAATTATAGCTTGGTAATACACCTACAGTTAAGTATTTCAGAATCTTTGGTAGTAAATGTTATATTAGGAGAGATGATATCATTGGAAAATTTGATCCTAGATGTGATGAAGTAATATTTCTTGGTTATTTTAATGAAAGCAAAGCATATAGATGTTGGTATTCTACACTCTAATGAGATTAGTTGATGTTGTCATTGATGGCAACCAACTGGCAACCATCCAACAATAGGTTTCTACATGCTCGACATCACATTTATCATACACCGGCAGACACCAACACCGACAGCTTACACCGGCATCCAGTTCACACCAGAAATTAAGTATACCAACACTCAAGCCAACATGGGATAAAGTTTTGTTTATCTGAATTGTTTTGTAAATATAATTATCTTTTGTAAGTCAACATGGTATATTGTAAAGACTCATATATGTATGAGATCTTATAGATCATTTTGTAATAAAATATAGATATGTATGGTAGAAGATAGTTTTTTAGTAGCAGCGAAGGTTCTTGGTTAAGGTATCTTTCTAAGCTTAAACCGATACTGAACCTAGCATTAGAGATGGTGTTTTGAGCAATACATTGTATTGGATTTAATTATCCATTTTGTAGTTAGTGAGACTCTTCATTGAGAAGTGAGCTCTAGGCTGTTGGCCTCCCTGCATATGCAAGCCCCTTTATTGTAAGTAGTATTTATTCATTGGCCAGTGAGTAAATATTGTGGGTCACAAATCCCACCAAGGTTTTTCCCACACTGGGTTTCCTCATTAAAATATCTTGTGTTATGGTATTTTTCTATGTTGTCTCTATTATTTTTGTTTACTGCATTTATTCTTATTTACCGGTACATTGTTTTGGGTTGCAAAGTTATAAATAAGTTTAAATATTTAATACACTAGTTAGACATTGATTCACCCCCCACTCTTAGTGTATGTGAGACTATCATTGAATCTAACAATTGGTATCAGAGCCTGGTCCTCTACTTACAAAATCCTAACAACTTGAGGAAGATTCTGAAACCAGTATAGATGGAGAACTTAAGAAAATGGCTGGAAGGAGCTCTTGAAGATTTTGATGCAAAAAAGTTGAAGAATATAAAACTTGAAGATGATCTGAGGACTTCTAAGGAATTCATTAAAAGACTTCAATAAAATCTGGTTATAGCACAAAATAAGAGAAAGGAACTTCATGATAAGATGCAAAATGATGGTGATGAAAAGGAAACTCTTAGAGACATTGCAAATAAGTTAAGACAAGAGAACACTAATATGAAGAATGAAATGCAAGATATAACTATGAGGCTATGTAAGGATATTGAAGATAGGAAGAATAATGAAGAAGACTTGACTAGGATAATTAATGATGCAGAAAATGAAAATCTGAGACTTGGTCATGAAAATGATATGCTAAAGATAGATCTGATTCACATGCCACATGATAAGGAGGAGCTTACAAGACAAGTTGGAATTCTGGAAAATGAGTTGGTTACTGCAAATGAACACAAAGACAAGTTCAAGAAAAGTTCAGAAAGGCTTGATGACATGTTGAAAAGACAAAAACCTGATGGAGATACAAATGGACTTGGATTTGAACATGGAGAAAGTTTCGATACTACAAATAATCAAGATTAGAACAAACCAGTAAGACAACCTAATGCTTACAAATTTAATGGGAAATGTTTCAATTTCAACAAATATGGTCATAGCGAAATTCAGTGTACATTTAGAAATAATCAGAATACAAACTCACCCACCGGTTAATGTTCCAAATGCAACAAAATTGGTCATAATTCAGAAAATTGCAGAATGAATGTGAAATGTTGTGTTTGTGGTAGTTTTGGGCATTTATCTAATCAATGCAGATCACAAATCGGTCAAGGATATGGAAAGGCTATTCAAAGGAATAATGTAACTTGTTATGCATGTAACAAGACTATACATATTATAAAATTTTGCAGAAGCAAGACTATACTGGCAAACAAGAAAGGATCTAGTTTGAAGGGCAAAGAAAAGGTAGATGAAGTAAAGAAAGATTTTTCAAAACAATGGACTTAAAAGAGTTATCAGAAAGTTGATGAATATATCTTTGCACCGGTAGAATAGAGTAACCCTCCACTGATAGGAGATTCTTCATCCAATTGAGGAATAATCCTTAGGGAGTATTGCAGCAAGTTGAAAATCATGCATTCTACCCTCGGTTGATGGTGAGAAGATACATTTCCTCTTTACCAGCAAATGTGCTAAGTTTTCACTTAACCGGTGAGCATTTAATGTGATTTTAAATAACCTTTTTGGCTATAAAGCACCACAAATCCCTCATTTTGACTCACCAAGCATTTAAACAATTAGAGAGTGCAAAACTAAGCAAGGGCATCCTAAGGTAGAGCTACGAAGTAATTTTTAGGCATTCAGAGAACTTCAATTAAGAGGTATTTATCATAATGGCAACCTCATCTTTTGTTCCTGAGTTTATTGCAAAACCTATCATTGTTGAAAAATTCAAATGCCCTAGACCCCTATTTAAGATTATCCCCAAGATTGCAAAGCAGGATGATTCTGTCGGAGCTTTTTCAAAAATTTTGAAGGCTGTAGCATTTGCTGAAGACCCTAGAATCTACATACATTGCAACATAAAAAACCTAGGGACTGAGGATTTGAAGAAAATATTTAATGAGGTTATTACAAATGAAAAAGGTGCAATTAAACCTGAACATAAGATCATGGAAGACTTAGGTTTTGTAGATATTTTGAACATTCCCAAATTTCTAAAGGAAGTTGTAAGACTTGTATTAAGAAAATTCCATGGAGAGTTCATATGGTCAGAATCTATTTGCAAGATAACCAAGGAAGCAATTAAGGCAGTCACTTGTTTACCTTCAATGGTAGTAGGCCTGATAAAACCAAGAAAATACCTAACAAGAGAGTTATGGAGTTAACCGGAGCCACATCTGATAGCAGGTCACTTAGAGTCAATGATGTCAAGGATACAAATGTGAGATATATTAGTATGGTACCTGGACATAAAGAAACACATGCCAATAGATTGAATTCAATTTCTAGCCTTTGTATTCATAGTGCATATGAGATGGTGACCAATAATACTAAGATAGATATTTATGAATGGCTTAAGGATTAACTGATTGACAATTTGAAGAAGATTAAGGGAGATATGAAAGGTACTTTCCACTTTGGAAACCTTCTAGTATGCTTGATGTTGTACTTTACAAAAGTAATACCTAGCATAGGTCACAAGGATATTGGTTATGACATCCCAGTAGGAAAACAAATACAGGAAGATTTCACCAGTAAGGGCACTGACTATGATACTTCAAAACATTTCAAACTAAGATGAGAGCAAGAGAGAGATTACCGCAGAGCATAGTTGATAAGTATGACAACAAAATATATTTTGTCATTAAGTGAGATGAGACATGGATGGAAGCAGTAATCCCTAGAACTATTTGTTAGGTCCTGGAGACAACTGAGAAGGGGTGGGTGAATCAGTTGTCAAATAAATTCAAACCAAAAACAACTTAACCAAACTTAATGCTTAATATTGGTAAACCAAACTTAATGTTGCTAGACAGTTTATCAGTTAATTGCAGTATCGGTAAAGATTAATGCATGAAATAGAAAGACAATGACATCCACAACACATAACACCAATATTTGTACATTGAAACCCTGTAAGGGGAAAAACCATGGTGGGAAACCTTACCCACAACCAGATTGTACTACTACAGATAGTATGTGTATACAATAGGGGGTATGCACATGCAGAAAAGCCAAGCACCTAGAGCTAACTACTCAATCACAAATAGGAGTCACGCTGACTACAATTGGATGGTTAAATCCAATAATGATGTACTGCTCAAAATAGCATCTTCAGATGTTGGATTCAGTACCAGTTCAGTTTTGATATGCCTTCACAAAACCTTCCTTCAACCTTCAAATGATGCTTGTGTGTATAGCTCTTCTTATTCTCACATAGACCTTAATACAATCCTTTTCGCATTTTTATTCCACTCTTTTTCTTCAGTCAAATAAGATCTTACATATATACCGAAGCCTAGGACCAAAATGTATAGGTCGGCTTTACAAGGGATATTACAATAAAAACAATTTACAAGTAAAACAATAAGCGATGCAATATCCAGTTCAACATGTTGGCTTAATGCATTTACAACATTAATTAATCATCTCCATAGTATGTCGTGCTGATCTGGAATAGATAGGCCTGTCAGTGCTTATCTTGGACCTATTTGTCGGTAACAACAAATATGCAAATACGAATATACCCATGAACAAATCTCAAAGAAAAAGTGTCCAAATGATGTCTTTGACATAACCAAGTGTTTTCCATGTCATTCCAAGTGTCGGTGAATAATATATCCTATCGGTGAACTAGATACCAGTGACTATGCATAAGTCACTTGCTTGTTGGTGAACATTGTCAATTCTCCAAGTGCCAGTAGGCTGATCAGAGTTGATAAGTGTTGACATCAATGACAAAACCATATCAACATATCCAAAATACCAACAATCTCCCCCTTTGGCATTGATGGCAACACAAGATGGAAAAAAACCATCAAAGTGCCAAAATAGAAATGTCAAATACCAAAAACCAACAATCTCCCAAAAGAGATCACAAAGAGTAATAAATATCTCCCAAAATAACAATCTCTCCCCCTAGGAATAACATGTGTTTTTCCATATCAATATCTCTCCCTTTGACATCAAATGCCAAAAACTAGGTTCAAATACAAAATACCAACTTATTTAGTATACCAACTACTCCGCCTGAGAAGTAGCTCACCTCATCAAAGCCAAAGTAAAAGATTTCTCTATTAGTTATGTCGATTGATGACAAACATAAATTGTCTAGGTCTCTACCGGTGAGGGTATGACCCCAAGATGATCTTTGAGATATTCAAAAGTCTCTTTAGGCAGAGGCTTAGTGAAAATATCTACAATCTACTCTTTATTATTCACATAAACCAGTTTTACTTCTTTTGCCTCAACATTCTCTTTCAGAAAATTTTGTTTGATAGAAACATGTTTAGTTTTAGAATGTAGTACCGGATTCTTTGATATATCAATTGTTGTTGTGTTATCACAATAGATAGTTATAGGTTCCTTGCATTTTACCTTTATGTCCTTCAACATTTGCTTAAGCCACAATACCTGTGTATAGTTAGTTAGTTACTGCTGCAACATATTCTAATTCAGTTGTTGATAAGGATGTGCAACTTTGTTTCTTACTCAACTAAGAAATTAATCTACTTCCAAGAAAAAATGCTCCGCCAGTGGTGTTTTTTCTATCATCTACATCTCCTGCCCAATTTACATGTGTGTATGCACATAATTCAAAATTTTCATCTCTAGGATACCATAAGCCAGGATTTGTAGTGCCTTATAAGTACCGAAAAATCCTTTTTACTATTGATTCATGATTTTCTTTAGGATTACTCTGAAATCTTGAAACAATACATACTGCATTCATGATATCAGGTCTTTTTTGTGTCAAATACAGTAAACCTCCTATCATATATTTGAACCTAGTCGGATTAACAAGTGTAGATTCATCCCTTAGTGATAATTTATCATTTGTAGTCATAGGTGTGCTTACCAGTTTAGAGTTTTCTATCCCAAATTTCTTTAGCAACTCCTTCAAGTACTTAGATTGACTCAAGAATATACCTTTATCAGTCTGTAAAATCTACATTCCTTAAAAGAATTGTATCTCTCCAATCATAGACATTTCAAATTCTTGTTGCATTTCAATAGAAAAGTCTTTACATAATCCATCTTTTCCTCCAAAGATTATATCATCAACAAAAACATCTATAACCAAGATTTCATCATTCATCACTTTATAATATAAGTTGTTGTTAGCATTACCTTTAGAAAAACCAGTCTTCAAAAGATATTATCCAATCTAGCATACCAAGCTCTTGGAGCTTACTTCAACCCATACAAAGCTTTCCTTAACCTACAAACCATATCTTTGTTATCTGTCAAAGAAAATCCATCCGGTTGCTCAATGTAAATTTCTTCTTCAAGATCTCCATTCAGAAATGGACATTTAATATCCATTTGATATACTTTGTAGTTCTTGTGTGTTTTAAAAGCCAAGAATAGTCTGACTGCCTTAATTCTAGCTATCGGTGTAAAGGTTTCATTGTAATAAATTCCTTCTTTTTGTGAATATCCCTTACACACTAGTCTTTCATTATTTCTCATTACCTTACCATCTTCATTAATTTTGTATCTGAATACCCATTTTGTCCCAATTACATTTTTATCTTTAGGCCGGGGAGCTAATGTCCATGTGTTATTCTTTTCAATTTGTTCTAATTCTTCTTCCATAGTTTTAATCTAGTGTTTATCTTCACAAGCCTCATTAATTGATGCTGGTTCAATTTGATAAATAAGACATACCTCTTCATTTTCTAGTCTTCCTCTTGTCATAACTCCTTGATACTTGTTTAGAATTATCTAATCTTCAGAGTGATTCAGTCTTACATACCAGGGTGTCTTTGTTTATTGTTGTTCTTCAGTTACAGTGGAATTTTTAGATGATACCAATGTAACTGGATCTTCATTTTGTGCCACTGTGTTCAATGTAGGTTCATTTGTCAGTATCTCTATTGCCGGTTCAGAGTCCATATACCTGGAAGTTCCTCAAAACTATTCATCAATTTTCACATTTGTAAGTTCATCAATTTTCACATTTGTACTCTCAACAATTTTCCGCAATCTCTTATTAAAACATCTATATGCTTTGCTCTTAGATGAATAACCAAGAAATATTCCTTCATCACTTCTAGGATCAAATTTTCCAATATACTCATCTCTTCTAATATAGCATTTACTTCCAAATATTCTGAATATTTAAGAGTAGGGGTAATACCAAACCATAGTTTATGAGGGGTCTTACTAGTTTCACCTTTGATGTGAACTTTGTTGAATGTGTAGACTGTTGTGCTTACTGCCTCTCTCCAATATACATGTGGTAGATTTGCTTCTGATAACATACTTCTAGCTGCATCCAAGATAGTTCTATTTTTCTTTTCTACAACTCCATTTTGCTGGGGTGTCTGGGGTGCTGATAATTGTCTTTTGATTCCATTTACTTCACAGAATGCATTAAATTCCTTAGATGTGAATTCCCCTCCTTGATCTGATCTCATACATTTGATTTTCTTACCCGTTTCATTCTCTACCATTGCTTTTAATAGCTTGAATTTTGCAAGTGCTTCTGATTTTTCTCTGAGAAAAGTAACCCAACACATTCTAGAATAGTCATCATTGATTAGCATGAAATATCTATCACCTTGTAAGCTTTTGGTTCTAGCTGGACCACATAAATCAGTATGAATTAAGTCAAGAGCATTATTGGATTTTTTTGGAATACTTTTAAAAGATGCTCTAACCTGTTTTGCAAATTGACATTCCTTACATACCAGATTGTGAGGTTTAACAATCTTAGGTAAATCTCTAATTGTTTTGGTAGTGTTGGTGTAAATAATTGTAAAGCGGAAAAATCGAACCCTAGTCGTCCTCCCCTCCCCAACTCTGAGGAGAGAGAAGGGAGAGTCACTAGGGTTAATGGTTTTCACTTAGGAGAGACTTTACATTCAAAAGAGGGGTTGAAACCCACAAGATCCAATCCCACGCAATGCAATATTGGATTCTATATGAGTTTCAAGGGTTGTGATAGCAAGGATACCCTCTTTTGTAAAGAAATGTAGATAGAAAGATTGAACTAGGAATGCATGCAAAGTGGGAAATATTCGCTTATAAACAGAGATAGGGATATGATATGAAGCTGTGGACCTAGAATTAGCAATAAAATGTTGAGATGGCACTGTCCTGCAAATTTGAGCAAAAGTTGACAAGACGATGGCGCCCGGCGTGCACACGGTCCTCCGAAAAATCCGCGAAACGAAGGGGGATCTATTCGTCTCTGCACCAGGATTCCAGATCTTTAATTTTAGCCATGTACCTACAACCTACACACAGAAAAGTGAAGACGATTGGGGGGTTAGGGATTAGGGGTTTGCCCTTAGGTCAAACCCCGGTTTTGGAATTAACCAAGAAATGAGAACTGCTGTAAATGTAAATGACTGTAATGTAAAACAAGTACTAGTACCTTGTTGTAAGGATGTTTGTATCCTTATATGCGAAGGTATAGATGTTGTTGTTTGTTGTATGTTGTATGTTGTAGCATGTGATCTCCTCTTCAATGGTTGAATCCTTGTCTTGAATGCAACACTTAGCCTTGAATGGAGACTTAGAATGATCAATTGCTTGAAGGAATGTTTGAATGCTTGAATGTTTGAGTATCGTTTCCACGTCTTGTACACATATGTCCTCCTTCCTCAAATGGGAGAGGAAATGTAGTTTTTATACTTGCTAATTAGGGTTAAAAGACTGATTTTCCCGACCTTAGGCCGAACAGGAAATGTTATTTTCCAAATTGCAAACAAAAAGACCCGAAGTCCCATAGGAGACCGGGCCCAAAATAGGGCCAGGGACCAGGGCGCTGGGCGCCATGGTCCTGGGGGACCAGGGTGCTGGGCGCCCTAGTCCTGAAGGACCAGGGCATTGGGCGCTCTGGTCCCACCTCCCGGGACAGCAGGGTGCAAGGAGGATCAGGCCAGGGTGCTGAAAAAATGCAGTTTTTGATGTTGTGGACAAGTTTCGGGGTCTCCATTCAGGTTTAGTGTTGCGTCGCCATCGTGAAGACCCAAATGCGGTTGAAATTGCAAGTGTCACAATTTTAGGACGCTACATTTAGCCCCCACTTTAGCGGGAGTATAAGCGTACACTCATACTTCCGGTAAAGTACAAGGAAACAATATTGAAAAACTTTCACCACGTCAAGGAGGCAAGATACACCAAGCCCCCAGTGGACTAAGGATCTTACGACTTCGATTGACAAAGTAAAAGGGAAGATCACGAGGGAGAACCATGACTGTCAGTAGTAAGGTTCCCTCACTATGAGTCATGCAAGAAAGATATCAAAAATTTTCAAGGCAAAGCTAAATTTGTCAAGAAATTTTTAAGTATCTTGAAAAGATATGAACGGGATGTATGCCCCCCTACGTTAAAGCGATCGCACACGCCTTACCGGGGGTGATTTCTTTAAGGTAGTGATACATATAAGAAATGAGAAAGGAAAGGAGCACGTTATCGCAAGGATTTAGCCCCCAAGTGTGAGGTAAGCCCAAGGATAATAGACACAAAACACAAAGCACAAGGTGACTTCGCTTTCCTCGGGGTCAGTATGCTGTATGATTATTCATGTATATCATATGTATGTATGCATAATTGTTCTTCATTCCCCAATCAAGGAAGGTCACCTAGAAGAAGGGAACACATGTGTCTTTTGAGTCAACATGAGAGAGATCGAGAGATCTCAATGTTTTGCATCATCCTCAAGTAGACAACACTAAGGACAACAAATAGAAGAATGAGAGTAACATATAGAAGAAGTAACAAAAGAAATAGAGGAGGAGAGAATCTGCTATGCTAATGAAACTAGTCTAGCACATCATCTACCCCCCGATCTTGCTGATCAACATTTCGGGAAGGCAGGGAACACGCTAGAGGAGGAACATTCAACACAGCAGATGGAGCTATCACAAGATCCAAACAAGGGCTATGTTCATGTTCCAAGCCACGTTGTTCTTGTCTAGGAGCTAGGATAAGTGCTTTAGAAAATTCATTAGATAAATGGTTATCAACATCAACAAGTTCATATTCACTATCAGAAGCAAGAGAAGTAACATTTTCATCTATATCATCATCAAGATTTATAAAAATAGGGTCTTTAACTCGCATAGGATCAAGACCATCATTCATCTTATGTTTAGGAGATTTTGGCTCAATTTCCGGCTGAGGAGAAAATGGAATAATGCTTGTTGAAGGTGTTTTTGGGGATTGCAAAGTTTGAGCTCTAAGACGACGCCTTCGCCGGCGTTCACGTGCAGAACGATTTCATCTAGTCTTAGTAGGAAGTTGAGAAGATTGAGGAGGAGGAATGTTCTCATCCTTATCACTTGGGTGTTTAGGTTGTGGTCTCTTAGGTTGAACAATAGGAGAAGAGGAAGGTCTCTTCTCTCTATAAAAGGAAGGAGGAGGAACTGCTCCATATAAGAGAGGAATATTTCGTTTTGGAAGGAGACCAAGTCCATCATGACGAGGAGGGATAGGTCTACTTTTGCGAAGTTTATTAGATATAGGCATAGTCACATCCATAGGAATGGATGAGGAATCTTCTTGAGGAAAGACATTAGTTTTATCTTTCAAAGGAAGAACTTCCTTCTCAAGAATGATAGGAATATCAAGTTTGGGTGTTCTAGGTTCACTTAGAGAAAGGATCATATCTTTTTTCCACTTTTGATAAGATTTGAAAAGATGATCACTTCGCGGAGGAAGAGATTGGAATTGTTTAGGCCAAAAGTAATCAATAGGAACGCTAGAAGTTCTTTCAGCTGGTTTAAAGAGACTATGATTGACAGTAACAACTTCACCATTATGGGGAAATTTCAAACACTTGTGAATAGGAGAAGCAATAGCTTTCATGGAAGATAGCCAAGGATAGCCAAGCTTCACACGAAATTGTTTGGAAGATGGAATAATAGAAAAGTTCACATCAAGGGATTTGTTATGAACTTCAATAGGTAATGTAATAGAACCAATTGCAAGAGAAGAAAATGCATCAAATAATTTCACAACCACATCTGTTTCATCATAGATTACTTGATTCAATTGCAAAGTAAAAAGAAATTCTTCAGTAATGATATTAACCATACAAGAAGGATCAATAAGCACTCCACGGCAAGGTGTATTTTTGACTTTTGCAACTATATATAAAGGACCATCAGGTGCCCTGATAGTTTCACTAGAATCAAAGGTGATGGAAAGTTCTTTAGGGATTTTCTACTGCTATACAAAGTTAATCACATTCGAAGTCATGGACACAAGATCATCAAGTGAGACAGAGGAATCAGTAGTATCAATCACATTAGAGGTATGAGAAGGCAATGGATCAGTGAAAATCTAAAGATTTTGGTTAGGAGGAGCTACAGATGTGTTGCCTTTATCATTCACTCCAGAAACAGAGATAGTATTATTATCAATCAAATCTTGAATTTTACCCTTTAAAGCAAAACATTTTTCAGTATCATGCCCAGGTTGACGATGAAATTAACAAAAAGATTTGTTATTGAAATAAGGTGAATTTATCTTTGCAGGATCAATTTGCCTTATAGGAGGAAGAGTAAGCACATTTTGTTCCAATAACTTATTCATAATACTATGCAATGATTCATTCAAAGGAGTGAACTTTCTTTCTTTCTTGAAAAACTTAGAAATAGGAGGCACACCTGATGCTGCATTCACATTGTTGTTGATGATGTTTTCATTGAATTTAATGGACTCTCTGTTCGGTTTAAACTTCCCAAATGGTTTTTGACTACTATCACCCTTATCACTCGGAGCCATAGGATGTGATTGTTCCATTTGACTCATAGTCAGTTGATAATTGTGAAGAGTTGCGCACAACTGTTGGAAAGAAGTAAACTCAGAAAATAGGAGTTTGTCTCGAATATCTTTTTGTAAATTAGAAATAAAGATTCTTTGAATATCATTGTCAGGCATTGGAAAAGAAATCTGAGCATACAAATGTTTATATCTACCAATGAAATCAGTCACTTTTTCTTTAACACCTTGTTTACAATGCATTAAATCAATCAAAGTAACTTTAAGACTTATATTGTTTTGAAATTGTTGAATGAAAGCATTTGCAAGTTGTTCGAAAGAAGTAATAGAATAGGAAGGCAACGAGCAATACCATTGTAGGGCTTTGTCTCTTAATGTTCTAGTAAACAGTTTTGCAAGCAACCTTTGGTCATAAGCAAAATCAGTACATATTGTTTGAAAGGTCTTAACATGTGTTAGAGGATCACCCTTACCATTATAAAGCTCCAAATGTGGAATTTCAACATGTTTAGGGGGAATAGCTCGAACAATGTCAAGAGAAAGTGGGCTCGCAACATCAAATGTGGGCACACTAAACTTAGATTGATTCATAGAGGCAATTTTTTGCTGTAAAGAAGAGACAATTTGTGCAAGATTGTTAATGGTCGCTTCAGTCGAAGAGTTCATATTAGACGTGTTAGATTGTGATGGAGGTGTTATGTTATTGAAAGAAGGTAGAGAGTAAGGTGGTGGGACACTATGATAGTTAGTCATAGGAGATGATTGGACAGGAGGAACACTACAAGGAGGAATGGAAGGGTTAAATGAATTGCCCCTTTGCGTCATGTTCATTTGTGGAGATATAATAGGAACACTCATTGAAGGAATGAATGAAGAAGTTGGATTGAATGAAGGAAGAGGGTTGATTGAAGAAGAAGGATTTCCCCCATGATTAGTGATCATAGGAGGAATGTCCTATATTGAAGTAGTCATTATGTTTGATGTAAAAGTAGGTATACTAGCAATAGGAGTCGTCAAAGGAAAAGAATGATTAACTTGAATAGGAGGTTGTGTATAACCTAAGGTTTCGGCACAACTCTTCATAGGCATCACATTTGAATCCACAATGTGTGCAATACCACGCAAAATATCAATTCCATTCTTATCACTTTGAAGCATACGTTTTAGACCCTCAATTAAAGGAAGAGCTTGACTATCAGGGTATTCTTGAGACATCCACCGTCGAAAATCATCAAATTGGTTATCCAATTTTGAAAGTTGTTCTATAGAAACCTCATGGAGAGCTTCTTCATCATTAAGAGGATTAGAGGAATTACCCATGTCCTCGTTAAAAAGACCATTCAAATTAGGTTCCATCTCCTCAGTAATTAAACCCTGGAAAGACTTAAGTAGGTAGGGCTTATTGTTGTAAAACTCATGCACTAAAGAAAGAGAGAAGATTTTGAATTTTAGAGGTAGCAAATTTCAGTAAAACCAGCCAATCTTCTAGATTTAAGCTGTTAAATACAATCAGGACAATCTCCCAAAATTTCAGAAAAAATGTCCGGGACCGTGGCGCTCGGGGTGCACACGGTCCTCGCAACTTTTTTCGAAATTTGCAGGGATGAAAGTTATGATGATTTTACAGCTAACCTGAAAAAATTGAGTGATTTTACGATCTATAGATAGGCCAAATTAAAGTTGCAATCTCAAAATTGAACCCTACCAAGGTTGTCAAAAAATGCAAAATTTGAATTTTGAAAAAGAGAGGGAAACTGAAATTTTGAATTTTATGATTTTAGAGGGAATACCAAAAGCAATGCAAGTTTTGAAATTTGAAAGTTGACTCAATTTCACGCAAAATTCAATTTTGAAAGCGGAAATCAAAGTTGTTGTAATTAAGCACTTAATTTCAAAAGTCACAAATTGCAAAAATTTGAATAAATCACTGAAATTTCGAATGAATGATAACACACTTTTCAAATTTAGGACTGTAAGAAACACAATTTTGACACAAATTTCAATTTCAACAATTTTTGAATGATTAGAAGCCTCAATCCAAGCAATCGCTAGACCAACTTTGACTGTAATTTTGAAGGTGTTAGAATTGATGAAATCAGCCAAAATTTTGGATTTTAGCAGAAAAATACAGTAAGATCTAGCTCCCGAAATTTCAGAAAAAATGTCGGGGACGATGGCGCTCGGGGTGCACACGGTCCTCGCAACTTTTTTCCAAATTTTCAGGGATGAAAGATATTGTGATTTTAGTGCGGAATCCAAAGTTACAGCTGATTTGGAGATGTTTTGATCAGTGAAATTGTCGGACAAAGGTTGAATCAAGAAGGTTTCAAAAATTAGGGTTTTGACACTTAACCACTTAATTTTTAGAATTAAAACACAAATATGAATTGACAATTTGTAATAGAAGGGCAGATCTGAAACAAGCATTAACAATTAAACATTTCACAAGTTTAATTACTTAAAAAGAAAATTTAGGGTTTTTATGCAATTAACCTCTAAAATTTTGCAAAAGATCAAACATGGAAATGTAATCAAGGAATCCAATTTTCAGATCTAACTATGAATAATCAGAAAGGATGTTCACGTCAGGTTCACCAAAATGTAAAGTGGAAAAATCGAACCCTAGTCGTCCTCCCCTCCCCAACTCCGAGGAGAGAGAAGGGAGAGTCACTAGGGTTGATGGTTTTCACTTAGGAGAGACTTTACATTCAAAAGAGGGGTTGAAACCCACAAGATCCAATCCCATGCAATGCAAGATTGGATTCTATATGAGTTTCAAGGGTTGTGATAGCAAGGATACCCTCTTTTGTAAAGAAATGTAGATAGAAAGATTGAACTAGGAATGCATGTAAAGTGGGAAATATTCGCTTATAAATAGAGATAGGGATATGATATAAAGCTGCGGACCTGGAATTAGCAGTAAAATGTCGAGATGGCACTGTCCTGCAAATTTGAGCAAAAGTTGACGGGATGATGGCGCCCGGCGTGCACACAGTCCTCCGAAAAATCCACGAAACGAAGGGGGATCTATTCGTCTCTGCACCAGGATTCCAGATCTTTAATTTCAGCCGCGTACCTGCAACCTACACACAGAAAAGCGAAGATGATTGGGGGCTTAGGGATTAGGGGTTTTCCCTTAGGTCAAACCCCGGTTTTGGAATTAACCAAGAAATGAGAAATGCTGTAAATGTAAATGACTGTAATGTAAAACAAGTACTAGTACCTTGATGTAAGGATGTTTGTATCCTTATATGCGAAGGTATAGATGTTGTTGTTTGTTGTATGTTGTATGTTGTAGCATGTGATCTCCTCTTCAATGGTTGAATCCTTGTCTTGAATGCAACACTTAGCCTTGAATGGAGACTTAGAATGATCAATTGCTTGAAGGAATGTTTGAATGCTTGAATGCTTGAATGCTTGAATGTTTGAGTATCGTTTCCATGTCTTGTACACATATGTCCTCCTTCCTCAAATGGGAGAGGAAATGTAGTTTTTATACTTGCCAATTAGGGTTAAAAGACTAATTTTCCTGACCTTAGGCCGACCAGGAAATGTTATTTTCCAAATTGCAAACAAAAAGACCCGAAGTCCCATAGGAGACCGGGCCCAAAATACGGCCAGGGACCAGGGCGTTGGGTGCCATGGTCCTGGGGGACCAAGGCGCTGGGCACCCTAGTCCTGAAGGACCAGGGCACTGGGCGCTCTGGTCCCACCTCCCGAGATAGCAGGGTGCAAGGAGGATCAGGCCAGGGTGCTGAAAAAATGCAGTTTTTGATGTTGTGGACAAGTTTCGAGGTCTCCATTCAGGTTCAGTGTTGCGTCGCCATCGTGAAGACCCAAATGCGGTCGAAATTGCAAGTGTCACAATTTTAGGATGCTACAATAATTATTCATCATGGATATCATTACACCTTACTTAATTTTACTTAGGAAATGCATTTCATAAAAATTTGGGTATGAGACACTTGGGTGTTTTTACCATATTGGGATAATGTGTGTAGGAGAATTTCCACCTTTTATGGTGTTGATCTTGTTGTTACACTCCACATTCAGTGGGTGATCCACCTCATGTGGAATATTATATTGTTTCTCCTACCTACCCTTATTTTTTATTGAGCCACATATCATTTTTATGTGCTCACATATCCATATAGCCTTGCCTATATAAGCAAACTCATATTCATTGTATGTAATGATTGATTATCGATTGATGATCTAGTTGATCAGTATTTTCATCTTGATAGAATACAATTTATTTCTATCATATATTTTGTTCTCTCTTATTTGTGCTTTCCATTACCTCTTGATCTTGGAAAAATCTCATATGGTATAAGAGCCATTAGAGTGTCATTGGTTTGCCAATTGAGAGAAATTTGGGGTTTCCATTTTGGAACTTTCTATTGAAAGTTATTATTGAAGTTTGATGGGTCAAATCTGAGGTTACCATTGGATTGAGGAAGTCCAAGAAAGTCAATTTTGCCTTTTGTTTCATCCAAATCAGACTTTGGAGGCCAAATCTAGAGGCATTTGAAGTTTGATGTTGCGGCGGAAATTTTCCAGAAATTATAATTTTGCAGGCAATTTTCAAATAGCGATATCTCACTCATCCGGACTCATTTTTTCAAGCAATTTTTTTTGTTTTGCATAGAATTTTGTGATCTGTACAGTGGTGCAAGATTTTTTGGATTTTTGGATACAGGTTTTGCGAAAATCATGAAATCCCAATTTTTACAACTTTGGAGGCTTTGTTTGGGCTCATATGGACTCCTTTTCAGGTGCTACTTTTTTTAAAGTGCATATTTTTTCATCTACTTTCATAATCTGCCATCTGTTTGTAGTGATTTTAAGTAGAAATTGTACTTTCTCTATTTGGTCATTTTTGACATATTTGGTACTTGCATTTTGCTTGGATCTCAGTTTAGATCACTAGTAGTATTTGTTGAAGTCTCTTAGATCTCATTTTGAGAAGTTGTAAATTGAAATTAGAAGTCCACTTTGCCTTGTTTTGCAAGTGGCCAATTGTATATGCACTAAGTATAAAGTGTCAAAATCACCATTTTGGGGGGATTTCTTGATTGAGTATTTTGGGGGGGTGTCTTATGTGATTATGTCTCTCTCTATCTTGTGTTTTTTCATTTTGGTGCTATGGGTTCTCCTAAATTTCCACTTTTAACTCCTCATAATTATGCATCATGGAAAATTAAGGCATGAGTAAACTAATGGAAAAAGGACTCATTCATTATGTAAATGAAACTATTATAGCACCACCTAATCCTAAGGCTGATCCTAATGCTCAAATTGAATGACTTACTACGAATGCTATGGCACTTGGAACTCTTAGAAAGTATGTATCAGATGACCTCATTTTTTATATTGATAAGTGTACAACAATTAAAGAGGCTTGGGATATTTTTAAGAAATCGTATGGTCAAGTTGATGAGATTAAGGGCTACAAGCTTGATAGTGAAGTCACAACTTTGGATCCCAAGGATTTTGATACACTCCAAGATTATGTCACAAAAGAAACTAAGCTAAGAGCAAAGCTAAATGATTATGGAATTGACAAAAAAGATTCTCAATTGGTTTATAACTTGTTGGACAAGCTTCCTTCAGAGTATGCAACCTTTGTATCTATCTTTTACACCCATAGGTTAGCTCAAGGTTCCTCATACACTTCTCCCTCATTTGATTCATTCACAGAGATGTTGATACTTGAGCAATCTAAGTTAACCATGATGGGGATTCTCAAATCTTGAAAATCACAAGCTTTGGTGGCTAACAAAGGGAATCAAAGTAATCAAGGAAAAGGCAAGAATCAAAAACAACCTAAGTCTAAACCACAACAAGATGGAGCACAATCTTCCTCTCCACAACAAGGTGATTCACCATTCTCACCTAAGAGGAAATCATATAAGGACAATATTTTTTGTGGATATTGCAAGAAGTCAGGACATGATGAACATCATTGTTATAAGAAGGATATTGATGAGTTGAAGAATCTTCTTGAGAAGAATAGAATCAACCTACCTTCTAGAATGTCTACATCGGCTTCTTCTTCCAAGGATAAAGGAAAGGATCACTCTTTTGGGATAGATAAAGGAAAGGGACAAGCTCTTTGTGCTACTACAAGTCATGATTCAAGGAGATGACTTCTAGATTCAGGAGCTTCTCATCATATGGCATCTTCGCAATCTAAGTTTTCTACATTTGAGCCTTGCCACATGCCATAGATTTTGATGGGAAATCATACATACATGGATGTGATTGGGAAAGGATCTATTCCCATTGGGGATAACTCCTTCAATGATGTGTTGTGTGTACCCCACTTGACAAATAATCTTCTTTCCATCTATCAAATCACACATGGGGCAACTAGGAAAACTGTGGAGTTCACACCTGATTCAATTATCATTAGAGACTTGGAGAGTGGAGCTATCATTGCGACTGGGGTGGTTGATCATGCATCTTGGTTGTACTCTTTTTCAGATTTTGGTCCTATTGATAAGGTTGGTTCTTCCTATGTTGATGATTCAGATTTTGAGGAGAACTTTGGGCATTTGAACTTGGCGATTCTCACATGTGACCCCATTCTTGAGTCTTGCATTTCATCTGCTTCTATTGATATCACACCACCTATTGCACCTGATGATGTAGCTAGTGCGACGGTTTTGCTTTCTTATGATTCACTGCAGCAGGATATTCCATGTCTTCTAGCTTCAGTTGATTGGGATGCCTACTTGACAGACATTGCAGGTTTGTTTGTGGACTCCTACATTGTAGATTTGGGAGATACCGTTGATGACATTCATCTTCTCTTTGATGAATATGAACCTTCTTTGATTGTTACGAGGGATCACTCTAACCCTCTTGTGCATTCTCTACATGAGCAATCTTTAGAGGTTGACATGATTGTGGATACTTTTGTACAACACTTGGAGGAGGTCTCTTTATCTTTTGAGGAGACATATGAGTCTTTGGATATTTCTCTACATTCATCTCCACTAGATCTTAGAGTGTCATTTTCAGTAGTGTGGCACAATTTACCACCTTTGGAGGGGGTACCTTTCAACATCGACATGGGGACACTTGAGCAATTTTTAGAGATTCCTTTCAGCATGAGTATTTTTTCTCCATCTTCCTTTCACAGTTGGGGAGACTTTTTGGATCCACCTTTGCTTTTGTTTCTTCCTATGGGGAGGAATGTTGTTCAATGTTCATGGAGTAGTTTCTTCATTCATCTTTGAGCTTCTATCATTGGTGTAGATTCCACATTGAGGGGGGGCTTCATGGTCTCTTCTTCTCTCTTATGGGGGGGACACAGTTTTTTTCTTCTCATTCATCATTGAGAGCATTGTGTGCTTTCATCATCTCTCTTTTGGGGGAGGGTTTTCTCCCATTGGGTTTTTCTCTCTTTCTCCATTTATGGGAGATTGCATTTGCATTTGTACATGAGTACCTAAAATGGCCTTGTAGCCGGGACCCATCTTGCATTCCTTAGTTGCATTATAGACTTTAGTACATTCCCCTAAGTTGCACTTAAGTGGGGGTTTTGGTGTAAATAATTATTCATCATGGATATTATTACACCTTACTTAAGTTTACTTAGGAAATACATTTCATAGTAGTTTGGGTATGAGACACTTGGGTGTTTGTGCCACATTGGGATAGTGTAGTACTAATTTTCATAATGTAATCAAAATTTACATGACAGAGTCTCTTATGCCATAGCCAACTTTCATCAATATGTGCAATCAAGCATGTCTTTTCATTGTTATTCAAATGAAAGATATTACCTCTAGTTTGATCACCGGTTGCAATTTCCAAGCCAGTTTTGTTCATAATTTTGCATTTCCCGTTCTTGAATTGTAACTGAAATCCTTTTTCAACTAATTGACCAACACTCAAAAGATTGTGCTTTAAACCTTCAACATAGTAAACATTGTCAGTATTATGCTTACCATCAAGAGATATAGTACCTTTTCCTTTGATCAAACAAGCTTTATCATCTCGAAATCTTACTAGACCTCCATTATATTCCTGAAAAGTCAAGAATTTGCTTTTATCACTAGTCATATGATGTGAACATCTTGAATCAATGATCCATTCATCCTTTACTTCAATTTTAGCTGATAGGGCCTACTCTACCAGTTGAATAGAAGGTGTTGGTTGATCTTTTGTTATAGCACCAAAGACCCATCCATTGTCTATCAGATCCTCATCAGAATCATTAATGACTCCTTCATCAGTAAGATAACAGGATTCGTCTTTATTCTTCTTAAATCTATATCTCTGATATTCAGGGTTAGGCTTGTATGTTCTTCTAGCTTCTTCTCTCAATCTTTATATCTATCAGGGCATCTTAAAGCCATATGACCAATCTTATTGCAGTTAAAAAATTTAAAGGGTGCTTTACCTTCATACTTACTTCCAACTTGACCTTTAGGCATTTTCCTTGCAAATAGTGCTTCAAGTTCTTCAAGTTCTTCATTTTCTCTCCTGCTTTCTTCAAGTTCTCTTGCATAAAAGGATTTCCAATCAGACTTGTCAAATGATGATGATGCAGATGATGTTGATGTCTTAAAATCTAAATCTCTCTTTATAGTAGCAACAGGACCAAATTCCTCAATCTCAAAAGCTGAAATTTTTCCAATCAATGTATCTCTAGTTACTGATGTATTAGGCATTGTTCTTAACTCATTATAGTAGTAAATTTCATTTTGTATGCCGATGGAAATCCTCTTAAAACTTTTGAAATAATTCCATCTTCACTTACGGTTCGTCCACAACATTTAATACCCAAAACAATTTAATTTACTCTTTCCATAAAAGCATAAATCCTTTCATCTTCTTCCATTTTCATATTTTCATACTTGACCCGAAAGCTTTCAAGTTTTGCAATTTTGACTGTGGAAACTCCTTCATTCAATATTTCCAAATGGTCCCAAATAGCTTTAGCATTAGATCTATCTGATAATCCCATGATTTTCTAATTTGATAATGCACTCAAAAGTGCTTCTCTTGCTTTACAATCATTTTCTTCATCTTTAGCCAAGTTAGGTGGATTATGTTGATTTTGAGTAGGAGCAGAATAGCTATTCTTTGTAACTTCCCAGATGTCCTTTCCAATGCAATTCAGGTGTGTCTCCATCCTAATCTTCCATATGTCATAGTTGGTTCCATGAAGTTTAGGACTGTCCTTCCTGAAATAGTTAGAAGACATTGGATCTCCTCAAGTTGTTAAACATTTGCAAAAAGAGGACTAGGCTCTAATACCAATTGTTAGGTTCTAGAGACAAATGAGAGGGGGGGGTGAATCAGTTTTCAAATAAATTCAAACCAAAAACAACTTAACCAAACTTAATGCTTAATACCGGTAAACTAAACTTAATGTCGGTAGACAGTTTATTAGTTAATTGCAGTACCGGTAAAGATTAATGCATGAAACAGAAAGACAATGACATCCATAACACATAACACCAATATTTGTACATGGAAACCTTGTAAGGGGAAAAACCATGGTGGGAAACCTTACCCAAAATCAGACGGTACTACTGCAGATAGTATGTGTATACAATAGGGGGTCTGCACATGAAGAAAGCCCAAGCGCCTAGAGCTCACTGCTCAATCACAAATAGGAGTCACACTGACTACAATTGGATGGTTAAATCCAATAATGATGTACTGCTCAAAAAAACATCTTCATATGTTGGATTCAATACTGGTTTAGTTCTGATATCCCTTCACAAAACCTTCCTTCAACCTTCAAATGATGGTTGCATGTATAACTCTGCTTATTCTCGCATATACCTTAATACAATCCTTTTTGCATTTTTATTCCTCTTTTTCTTTGATCAAATAAGATTTTACATATATACCGAAGCCTAGGACCAAAATGTATAGGTCAGCTTTACAAAAGATATTACAATAAAAATAATTTATAAGTAAAACAATAACTGATGCAATATCTGATTCAACATGTCATCTTAATGCATTTACAATATTAATAAATCATCTCCATAGTGTGTCATGTTGATCTGGAATAGATAATCTTGTCAATGCTTATCCTGGACCTATTTGCTGGTAACAACAAATATGCAAATATGAATATACCAATGAAAAAATCTCAAAGATAGTGTCCAAACGATGTCTTCGACATAAGCAAGTGTTTTCCATGTCATTTCAAGTGTCGGTGAACAATATATCCTTCTGGTGAACCAGATACTGGTGACTATGCATAAGTCACTTGCTTGCCAGTGAACATTGTCAATTCTCCAAGTGCCAGTAGGCTGACTAGTGTTGATATGTGTTGATATCAATGACAAAACCATATCAACATATCCAAAATACCAACATTGTTTAGGTTACTAAGATGGGTTATGAGGTAGGCCTGGAAACATATGCAAAAGCTCTACTTGATGCACCTAGGGAGCCATCCAAAGGAATATTTTGTAATGCAGAAACCATTGAAAGTAATGTATCTATGCAGAAAGAAAGAAAGGAGACAAATTTATCAAAGATGCCTCTAAGAAGGCCAGTGAAATAAAGGAAAATGTCATGAACATCAGTGGTATATCAGCTAGTGAGCTTAAAGGACTACAACTGGAAGCATGTGTTTCACTAGTTGTAACATCTTCTGATACTGACAGTTGCAAGGCTGCGGAATTTAAGAGAGTGGAAAGGAAAATAAAAAACCCACTGGTACCATCTCCTTCACCTAAGAAAATAAGGACACTGAAGAAAAAGCAACAGGAAGTTAGGGAACTGCAAAAGAAGCTTACACCAAAGAAGAAACAGACACCAGTTACCCCTACACTGGATGATCTACTGAATGAGATTACATAGGAAGGTAATCTAGTAAATGTAAACAAATGGTATAATTATTTTAAGGATTCTAACAAACAAACCATTGAAGAAAGCATTATCCTACTTTTGGATATATATAAGAAAGTTTTGATAAAAGTGATTGATGATTTACCCAATGATTTATACTTGAGATTAGAAGCTAAAAGGTTATATGTGATGGAACTAGACAAGAAGTTGAAAGTTGAAGCACTCTTAGCTATACATCTGGTAAATTCTAGAGAAGAGATAGATAAGCTTATATCTGAAGTTAAACAGTCAGTATTTGTTAGTGTTCACCGGCAAGTAAGCCTAATGGCTAGAAGGTTTAAGGAAATTGTTGATGAGACTGTAGATAAATGGGACATATTTTTTGTTGAGAAGGAAAAGCAAGAGGAAAGAAACAAACCAAAAGTGGAAAAGACATTCAAGCTATATCAGAAAGACAAGAGAAAAGGTAAAATGGGTGGTATACTTTCTATAAAAGTAACAGATAACATCCCTCCACCAGCTCAGGACACCCCTCCTTTAACTTCAACATCATCTGTTCATACAACTAATCCACCAGATATGGCTACTGAAGGTATAACTCTTGATGATACTAACCCAGAGTCAGAAATACTCTTTAACATGAATGTGGATACATAGAATATAAACATTGTGGTGGACAAAGAGACTGTAGAAGTTAAGGCAGATGATCTCAAAGATATCAAGATCTCAGAGAATCCGGCACAAACTGTTGACTCTCAGGAAATTGAGATACCGGTTCAAGAAAAGAAACCAAAATTTGAGAAACCGACAGTGGTACAAACAGAGAAACAATCTGAGGTAGAGGTTCATGTTGAGTCTGAGAAATCAACAGTTACAAAGGAGCTTAATCAAACTAAGAAACCATTAAAGTTAGATGTACAGACATAGATAGATTCATCGGAAAAAAATATAAGTCAAGTAGATGCATCTGATGGAATTAAAGAGGATGTAGTGAAGGAAATTGGTCAAACATCTATTAAGAAGAAACCCATAGCATAACCAAGCACTTCTACAGGTGAATTTAGTCCCACTAACATCATAGAGGTTCTATTGGATTCTATTAAAAGGGTACTAATTGCAATGCCTTAGTATTTAAGGAAATGGATAACACCTTACCTATTCTAAAGATGATTTCCCCTAATTGTAAGATAGATCATATTAATGATTTTTTAGGTAAATTGGACACATTGTCCAAATTCATTGTTGATAATGTAATAACCATAGATAAGGTGAATGGGGATACCATTAAGGAGAGAGTTGACAAAGAGAAAAATACATTCTTTGAAAACACCATAAAGAAATGTACCATTCACTTGAACACACTTTTACCAGTACTTAATTCTACAGTTTTGGAGTATAAGGAGTTATATAGAGAAGCATGTAGACCTCACTATTTGAAAGAGGACATTGATGAGGAGATTAAAAAGATACAAAAGGAAATTGATGACATTGTGGATAATATAATAGGTTCATCTAGACTTATATCAAGTTTTGAGCAGGAAATGGTAGTTTTTGAGGAGAAGTTGGAGAAACTTGAGAAAGAGAAGGCAAGGATAAGGTCCAATGCGCGGGAACTCAAAAGTAAACTTGGTCCAAAATTGGACAATACTATTACTCAGAGAGTTGAATTATCTAAGGCAATAGTACAAGGAGAGCGATCATCGGAGTAGAAAATGCACTATCTCACTGGTATCATCCAGCAGATTGAGGCAACTCTAACTAGCAGCAACAAATTTATGCAGAGTTTGAATCTAATTTTGGCAGACCTTTTTTAGATAGAAACCAACTGGTTACAGACCTTGATGTAGCATTTTTGTACTCTTTTGTTTATTTATGACACCCTTTGTCATTGATGTCAAAGTGGGAGTTGTAGTGGAGAGAAAAATGCATGTACAGAGGAGATCGCTTGCTCAAGGGGAGCACATCTTTTTGGATTTTAGTTTTGGGATAACAATTTTGGATTTTTCTCATGAGTGTTGCCATCAATGCCAAAGGGGGAGATTGTTGGCATTCTACACTCTATTGAGAATAGTTGATGTTTTCATTAATGGCAACCAACTAGAAACCAACTGGCAATAGGTTTCTATATGCTTGGCATCACATATATCATACACCGGCAGACACTAGCACCAGTGGGTGCTTACACTGGCATAGAGTTCACACCAGAAATGATGTATGCTAGCACTCCGGCCAACATGGGATAAAGTTTTATTTATGTAATGCTTTTTGTAAATATAATTATCTTTTGTAAGCCAACATGGTATATTGTAAAGACTCATATAAGTATCAGATCTTATAGATCATTTTGTAATAAAATATAGAGATGTATGGTAGAAGATAGTTGTTTAGTAGCAGCGAAGGTTTTTGGTTAAGGTATCTATCTGAGCTTAAACTAGTACTGAACTTGGCATTAGAGATGTTGTTTTGAGAATTACATTATATTGGATTTAATTATCCATTTTGTAGTCAGTGAGACTCTTCATTGAGCAGTGAGCTCTAGGTTGTTGGCCTCCCTGCATGTACAGGCCCCTTTATTGTAAGTAGTATTTATTCATTGGCCAGTGAGTAAATATTGTGGGTTACAAATCCCACTGAGGTTTTTCCCACATCGGGTTTCCTCATCAAAATATATTTTGTTATGGTGTGTTTCTATGTTGTCTCTATTATTTCTATTTACTGCACTTATTCTTATTTATCAGTACACTATTTTGGGTTGCAAAGTTATAAATAAGTTTAAATATTCAATACACTGGTTAGACATTGATTCACCCCCCCCCCCTCTCAGTATCTATAGGACTGTCATTGAATCTAACAATAGATGTTATAACAAGAGATTACAAAGAATTGTGGAGAGCGCTAGTGTCAAGGTGGATGAGTTGAATAGAAGTCAAATCAGAGTTTATGAGCAAGAACTGATAGTGGAAATGATCATAACTGAACTGGTAGAACCTTTATTGGATTAGAATGTTGAACCAGTTACTCTGGTAGTATCAGAAAATTCAACAGTAACTGAAGAATCAGGAAGAGGAATAGAGAGTTAGAAGACTCCTAGGTATGTGAGATCGAATCATTCAAAAGATTAGATCATTGGGGATAATAACAATGGAGTGATGAAAAGAAGGAGATTGGCATCTAATGAGGTGTGTTTAATTTCTCAAGTTGAACTGGTATCAGTAATTGAAGCATGTAAAGATTAATGTTGGATGAAAGCTATGGAAGAAGAATTAGATTAGATTAAGAAGAATGACACATGGACTTTAGTTCTCCAGCCTAAAAATAAAAATGTTATTGGAACTAAATGGGTTTTTAGGAATAAGCTAAATGAAGATGGAAAATTTGTAAGGAATAAAGCTAGATTGGTTTGTAAAGGATTTTCTCAGAAGGAAGGAATTGATTATGGTGAAACTTTTGCACCTTATCTAGGATCGAAGTTGTAAGATTATTTCTTACCTATGCTATATATAAGAACTACAAGGTTTATCAGATGGATGTTAAGTGTGAATTTTTGAATGGAGATCTCGATGACAAAGTTTATATTGAGCAACCTGATGGTTGTTTACTCTCAGAAGATAGAAACATGGTTTTATGGTTAAAGAAATCTTTATATGGATTGAAGCAAACACCTAGAGCTTGGTATGCAAGGTAAGATAAATATCTTTTGAAGCTTGGTTTCACTAAAGGTAATGTTGACAGTAATCTATATTATAAAGTCATTAATGATGATACATTGATTATTGAAGTTTTTGTTGATGACATCATTTTTGGAAGTGAAGCTAAGTTGTGCATGGAATTTTCTAATAATATGAAGAAAGAATTTGAAATGTCTATGATTGGGTAAATGATTTTTTTCTTAGGTTTGCAGATTACATGGATAGATAAAGGTATTTTCATCTGTCAAACTAAGTATGCTAGGGAATTGTTGAAGAAATTTGGTATGCTAGATTCTAAACCAGTAAGTACTCCTGTGGTTACAAGTGAGAAATTGACAAGGAAAGATGAATCTGCACTGGTAAATCCTACAAGATACAATTATATGATTGGAGGTCTTCTTTATTTGACTCAGACTAGGTCTGACATAAAGAATGATATTTATATAGCATATAGATTTCAGTGTGATCCTAGAAAAAATCATGAGAGTGAAGCGAAAAGAATTTTTAGATACTTGCAAGGTACATCTGAATATGGTTTATGGTACCCTAAGGATGATGACTTTACTTTATGTGGATATACAGATGCAAATTGGGTAGGTGATGTTGATGACCGGGAAAGTACTTTCGATGGAACTTTCTTTCTTGGAAAAAAGTTGGTTTCATGGATCAGTAGGAAACAATCACGTACTTCTTTATCTACTACTGAAGCTAAGTATGTTGTTGTTGCTACTAACTATACACAAGTTCTATGGATGAAGCAAATGTTGAAGGATATCAAAGTGCATTGCATTGGACCAGTAGTTATTCACTGTGATAACTCTGTTGCTATAGACATATCAAAGAATCTAGTATTTCACTCTAAGACAAAGCACATATCTATCAAGTATAATGTTTTGAAGGAGAAGGTGGAAGAAAATGAAGTTAGACTGGTTTATGTGAACACTAAAGAGCAGATTGCAGATATGTTCACTAAACCTTTTCCTAAGGAATCATTTGAGCACCTCAAAGATAGACTAGGGGTTTCTGCCCTTCCAGTAGAGAACTGATTGATGTTATTTGGCATCAGTCTGGTATGCATTAGCAGAGTTATTATTCATTCTATCATTGATGTGGGGATGCTACTACTCAGGGGGAGTAGTTAGCCTTGTGTTTTAGTGGTTTTTTTTTTTTGCTTTGATATTTTTGTCAGATTTCTAGCATTGATGTCAAATGGGGAGAGATATATGTGAAAAATAGAGCTTTACAAAGATATCATTCACAAGGGAAGTTTGGTCTTTGTTTCAGAACTTCATTGCTATATCTTTGTGTGCGAGTTTTTTGGTTGTCTTCCATTGGGGGAGACTTGTTTGGCATTTTATTGGCACTTGGATGTTTTTCACATCTAGTGTTGCCATCAATGCCATGGGGGGAGATTGTTTGCCATTTGGAGAAATTAATTATGTGTTGCATTGATTTTTTGTCATTGATGTCAACACTAGTTGTTTTGGTTATTTACCAATATCCTTCTCGTCCCGGTAGGTTGTTTGGTTTCTGGTTGGATTGGATTATCATGATCTGTTATGCTTCAGTATGTTTGGGTTATGGAATTGGATTATTCATTCTACTTAGATTCATGTTCAATCAGTTGGTTTTGTATTTGGTGATCAGATGTTATCCTGCATGCTAGAAAGCTTGGTTTGCTGTTCCATTGAGGGTTTCACCGATAGAGCTTTATTGAAGATCTTTGATGTTATTCATAAGTGGTGTTGGTGTAGCTTCCAGTGAAGATTCAGGGTGCTGATGGTGATCATTTTCAAGACTTACTTGATTAGGATCATTTCTTTAGCATGGGTGGACCTAAATTAGGTCTCGGTATTATCTAGGTTATGGACCGGCTTAATGTAATGTGTGGATTAGACTTCTTGATGTGTTTCTGAAATGTCTTATGGGTTGGATATTATTTGTTTGGTCTCAGGCTGAATGTTTTGTATTTATGTAATTGTTTTATTGTCTAGTGGCTAACCTTATTGTTTGTGGTCGAGGGTTTGTATATATATGATGTAAGATCTCATTATAAGTCATATGTGAAAGGGATATGAAATGTAGTGAGTGAATAATGTAATAATTATTCAGGCAGAGGATTTGATTGATCATTGGTGATTGAGTTGGGTTTATGTAAGAGGATTTAATCCTTTGGTATTGAGCTTAACCTGAACTGTATTTGGGCATAGGAGATGTTATCTTTGCAGTTCATTCCTTCTTCCAAATTGTAGTCTAGATTTCTATATAGTCTATGAGACTCCTTTTGTGATGAGAAGTGTGGTCTAGGTTGTTGGTCTTCCTACAAGTGCATGGCCCTTAATTGTAATTCATGTGCTTACTAAAGAAGTATTATCTAACTGTGGGTAGGCTTCCCACCATTGTTTTTTGTTTTACTAGGTTTTCCACGTACAATTCTTGGTGTCATGTGGATGGTATTTTTTCTCTGATTATTGTTTATGCTTAATTGGTTTATGCATTCTGGTATTGATCTTTTGGGTTGCAATATTAAAGTTTTAATTACTTAAGGTTTTAGTAATCTAGTGACAGTTGATTCACCCCCTCCCTCTCAGTTGTCTTTCAATTATTTGAACTGTCTAACACTTTATATCCTTGAACATTTGCTTCATCCATAGAACTTGTGTACAGTTAGTATCAGAAACAACATACTCAGCTTCAGCAGTAGATAAACAAGTGCATGATTGCTTCTTGTTGATCCATGAAACAAGTTTCTTTCCAAGAAAGAAAGCTCCACTGGATGTGCTCTTTTGGTCATCAACATCTCCAGCCCAATCTACATCTGTATATGCATATGATGTAAAGTTATCATTTTTAGAATACACAAATCATACTCAGTTGTTCCCTACAAATACCTGAGAATCCTTTTCACTACACTCTCATGATTTTCTCTAGGATCACCTTGATATCTTGATACAATATAAACTGCATTCATTATATCTAGTCTAGTCTAAGTTAGATATAAAAAACCACCAATCATATATTTGTACCCAGTAGGATTTACCGATGTAGATGCATCTTTCTTTGTCAATTTCTCACTTGTAACCATAGGAGTACTAACTAGTTTACAATTTTACATACCAAATTTCTTCAATAGCTCTCTAGCATACTTAGTTTGACAAATGAAAATACCTTTATCAGTTTGAGTAATATGCAAACCTAAGAAAAATATCATCTCCCCAATCATAGCCATCTCAAATTCATTCTTCATATTGTTACAGAATTCCATACACAACTTATCTTCACCTCAAAAAATGATATCATCAACAAAAACCTCAATAATCAATATGTCATCATCATTGATCTTATAATATAAATTATTATTAGCAATACCTTTAGTGAAATCAATATTCAAAATATATTTATCTATTCTTGCACATTGAGCTCTAGGGGCTTGTTTTAAACCATATAAAGCTTTCCTTAACTTGCAAACCATGTTTTTGTCATCTAAAAGTGAAAATCTATCAGGTTGCTCAATATAAACTTCCTCTTCTAGATCTCCATTCATAAATGCACACTTAACTTCCATCTGATAAACCTTGTAGTTCTTATGAGCAACATAAGCAAAAAATAATCTCACAGCTTCAATCCTAGCTATCGGTGCAAAGTTTCACCATAATCAATTTCTTCCTTCTAAGAATATCCAATACAAACCAATCTAGCTTTATTCTTCACAACTTATCCATCCTCATTCAATTTATTCCTAAAAAGCCATTTAGTTCCAATAACATTCTTATTTATAGATCGAGAAACTAAAGTCTATGTATTATTCCTTTCTATCTAATCTAATTCTTCTTCCATAGCTTTCATTCAATATTCATCTTTACAAGCTTCAATTACTGATGTAAGTTCAACTTGAGAAATAAAACATACCTCAACATCTGCCAATGTTATTCTTGTCATCGCTGCTTTTCTTTTGTCTCCAATGATCTAATCTTTAGAGTGATTCAATCCTACATACATAGGAGTCTTCTAATTTTTTGTTCCTTTGTCCTGATCTTCAGTCACTATTGAATTTTTTGATACTGTCGGAGTAACTAGTTCAATATTTTTTTCTGGTATAGGTGCTACTAGTACAATTATGATCATTTTCACTGTTAGTTCTCTCTCATAAGTTCTAATTTGACTTATGTTCTTCTCATCCACTTTGACATTTGTGCACTCCATAATTATTTGCATTTTTTTTTAATAACATCTATATGCTTTACTTTCATTAGAATAACTATGAAATATGTCTTCATCACATCTAGGATCAAACTTTCTAATGAAAAGATCCCTTTTGATATATCATTTACTACTAAAGATTCTAAAATACTTAACTGTCGGTGTATGACCAAACCATAGTTCATAAGGTGTCTTATCGGTATCTCCTTTTATATGAGTGCAAATGAATGTGTATACTAGCATGCTTATAGCTTCTCTCCAGTAGACATGAGGCAGATTAGCTTCCATCATTATGGTTCTAGCCGCATCCAAGATAGTTATGTTCTTCCTTTCCACAACTCCATTCTACTAAGGAGTTTGAGGTACAGACAATTATCTCCTTATCCCATTCTTCTCACAATAAATGTTAAATTCATCAGATGTGAATTCTCCACCTTGATCCTACCTTAATAATTTAATCTTCAATCTTGTCTCTATCTCAACTTTATCTTTAAATATTTTAAACTTTGCAAATGCTTCAGACTTCTCCCTTAGAAAAGTAACCAACATCATTCTATAATAATCTTCATTGATTAGCATGAAATATCTATCACCCTGAAAAACTTTTGATTCTTGCAAGACCACACAAATCAGTATGAATAAGATCAAGAATAATATTAGATTTATCTTCTATACTCTTAAAATAAATCTTGACTTGCTTTCCCATTTGACATTCCTTACATATCGAATTATAGGGCTTTACAATCTTAGGTATATCTCTAACTTCCTTAGTAGAACTGATCTTCACAATGTAATCAAAATTCACATGACACAACCTCTTATGCCATAGCCAACTCTCATCAATTTGTGCAATCAAACATGTCTTCTCACCTAAGTACAAATGAAAGATATTACCTTTAGTTTGTGTACTAGTTGCAATTTCCAACCTAGACCTATTGATAATCTTAAATTTTCCATCCTTGAACTATAATGGAAATCCCGTATTCACCAGTTGTCCTACACTCAAAATATTATCCGTTAAACCTTCAATATAATAAACATTATTAATTTATGCTTACTATCCAACTATATTGTTTCTTTTCCCTTGATCATGAATGATTTATCATCTCCAAATCTAACCAAACCACCATCAAATTCTTGCATAGATAAGAACTTCCTTTTATCTCTAGTCATATGATGTGAACATCCACTATCAATTACCCAATCATCCTTGTCTTAAATTTTAGCAGCAAGGGCCTTCTCTTTAGGTACCAGATCATCTTCCTTTATAGCCAAAAATACCCATTCATTTCCATTGTTGGATCCACTAGCTGAATCTTATGTCCGTTCATCATCAGAATCAGTCACACCTTCCTCATCTGCATAGTAGCATGATTTGTCTTTGTTTTTTCTGTACTTATGCTTGTTCTGATAATCATGGTTAGGCCTAAAAGATCTTCTACCTCTTTCTTAAAATCTTGAATTCCTTTCAGGACATCTAGATGCAAAATGACCTATCTTATTACATGCAAAGCATTTAAAAGGTGATTTTCCTTCATACTTACTTCTTGTCGGTCCTTTACGTACTCTTCTAGAAAATAAGGCTTCAATTTTCTCAAACTCTTCATCTTCTTTCTTCATATCCTCTATTTCCTTCGCATATAAAGCTCTCCAATCACTCTTGCCGATAGATGATGTAGATGCATGAAAAGCAGGTTCCAATTTCACAGTTCGAAAAGGTCCAAATTCCTCAAGCTCAAAAGCAGATAAATTCCCAACCAAGGTATCCCAATTAACAAAGGTGTTTTCCATAGTTCTAAGCTCATTAATTATAGTATCCTTCATGTTATAAGACAGTGGCAAACCTCTCAGTACTTTCAAAACTATTTCATCTTTGCTTAGAGATCCACCATAACATTGAATTCCCAAAATAATATCATTAACACTCTCCATAAAAGTAGTAATCCTTTCATCTTCTTCCATCTTCATATTTTCATACCTTACTCAATAACCATCAAGTTTAGCAATTTTAACAGTAGGGTCACTTTCATTCAGAGTCTACAATTTTTCCCATTTAGCCTTTGCAATTGATTTGTCAGTTAGTCCCATAATTTGTTGATCAGAAAGTGCACACAAAAGGGTTTCTCTATCTCTACAATCATTCTCAAGCTCTTTATCTAGACCAATCAAAGGAGGATTCGTAGATGCTAGATTAAATGATGTAACACCATTCTTAGTGATCTCCCAAATCTAATTTCCAAGACATCTTAGATGATTCCCCATCAGAATCTTCTATACCCTGTAATTTGCTCCATCAAGCCTATGAATTTCTCTCTCAAAAACAACAATAGATGAACTAGATGAACTTGAACTGCTAGATGCCATAGGATCTTCCTCAAGTGGTTAAGCTTCTATAGAGAGGACCAGCCATTGATACCAATTGTTAGACAACTCAGATAACCAGAGGACAACTGAGAGGGGGGGTGAATCACTTGTCACCAGATTATAGAACTTTATGCATTTAAATCCTTATTATCGGAACACATAAACATAATATTGGAATGCATAAGCCAAATACCAGAATGAATAATAAAGCATTTAAACATAAACCACAGTATAATTACCATCCATCCATAACACATGACACCAAGATTTGTATGTGGAAAACCCGGTAAAGGAAAAAACCATGGTGGGAAGCCTACCCATAGTCAGATAATACTTTTGTAGTAAGTATCTGATTACAATATGAGGGCCTGCACATGCAAGAAGTCCAATAGCCTAGAGTGCACTCTTCATCACAAAAAGGAGCCTCACTAACTACATAAACATCGGACTACAATCTGAAAAGAAGAGTGACCTACAAGTATAGCATCTCCTATGCTTGAGTATAATTCTAGTTAAGCTCAATATCAAAGGCCTTAAACCTCTCTTACAAACCCATTTCAATCACCAATGATTAACCAAACCTTTTGCATATAATTACAATATTATTTGCAAAAATATTTTTTATAAGCTTGACCTTTTAACCTATTTCAATGCTCTACAAAGAGATCTTACATTATATTGTAGCGTCCTAAAATTGTGACACTTGCAATTTCAACTGCATTTGGGTCTTCACGATGGCGGCGCAATGTTGAACCTGAATGGAGACCCCGAAACCTGCTTGTAACACCAAAAACTGCATTTTTCTGCACCCTGGCCTGATCCCTCCTTGCACCCTGCTGCCCCGGGAGGTGGGACCATGGTGGCCAGCACCCTGGTCCTTCTGGACTAGGGTGCCTAGCACCCTGGTCCCCCAGGACCATGGTGCCCAACGCCCTGGTCCCTGGCCCTATTTTGGGCCCGGTCTCTTTTGGGCATCGGGTCTTTAAGTTTGCAAATTGGAAAATAATGTTTCCTGGTCGACCTAAGGTTGCGAAAATTAGTCTATCAACCCTAATTGACAAGTATATAAACTACTTTTCCTCTCCTAGAAAGGGAGGAAGGAAGTAAGCAAGAAAAAAATATATGTGAACAAGACGCGGAAGCGATATTCAAACATTCAAGCATTCAAGCATTCAAGCATTCCTTCAAGCAATTGATCATTCTAAGTCTCCATTCAAGGCTAAGTGTTGCATTCAAGACAAGGATTCAACCATTGAAGAGGAGATCACATACAACATACTACATACATTACACCTTTGCATGTAAGAATACAAACATTCTTACAACAAGGTATCAGTACTTGTTTACATTAGAAACATTTACATTTACAGCATTCTCATTTCTTGGTTAATTCCAAAACTGGGGTTTGACCTAAAGGCAAACCCCTCATCCCTAACCCCCCAATCATCCTCTCTTTTCTATGTGTAGGTTGCAGGTATGCGGCTATAATTGAAGATCTGGAATCCTTGTGTAGAGACGAACAGATCCCCCTTCGTTTCGCGGATTTTTCGGAGGACCGTGTGCACACCGGGCACCATCGTCCCATCAACTTTCGCTCAAATTTGCAGAACAACACCGTCTCGACATTTTACTACTAATTCCAGGTCCGCAGCTTCATCCCATATCCCTATCTCTGTTTATAAGTGAATCTTTCCTACTTTACATGCATTCCTAGTTCAATCTTTCTATCTACATTCTTTACAAAAGAGGGTATCCTTGATGTCTTAACCCTTGAAACTCATTTAGAATCCAATCTTGCATTGTGTGGGATTGGATCTTGTGGGTTTCAACCCCTCTTTTGAATGTAAAGTCTCTCCTAAGTGAAAACCATCAACCCTAGTGACTCTCCCTTCTCTCTCCTTGGAGTTGGGGAGGGGAGAACGACTAGGGTTCGATTTTTCCGCTTTACATATATTTATACCAACCCAGTACCTAAACAATTAGGTCAGCCACCAACAAGATAATACAATAAATTAATAACATAAACCCATAATCCAATGATCAACAAAGTTGGCTTAGGATGAAAAGAAATGTAAACCAATCATTAAATCCCACCAGTAACGTATCAGAAACATCCTCCAACATGTTACATAAACTGGTTCATAACCTAGATAACGCCAAACCTAAAATAGGTCACCATAGACCAAATCAAACACCATCGATGAACTGGAACATGAACAATATAACCAATAGCATCCTAAAAGCCATCTAGAAGCCACACCAACACCACTTATCATGTATATCAAAAGATCTTCAACAAATCTCTATCGGCAAAACCCTTACCGATGACCAAAAGGCTTGCTAGAACAAATGATATCTCCTGAGTCATCAAATCATGAACCAACTAATCATGATACACATCTAAATAGCATGAATGATATATCGAAACCAATTCCACAAACCAAAGCATACCGGATCCTACTAGATCAATATCATAATCAACCACTCTACTGGAATCAATCAGAAATCGGTAAACAACCGTTGTTGCCATCAAAGCCAAAACATCAATGCAACACATAATCAATTCCTTCGAATTACCAAAAGGAGCATCTCCGGTACTTGGAAATCTTGCATCAACCAAAAACATTTCTTTTTAAATTTGTTTTCTATTTTGTTGTTTCAGTATTTCATTCTACGTTTTCTTGCAATTGCTCATCAGATCTTGTAGAGCTAGATTTTTTTTGAGAACACGATTATCTTCCTTATTCCTGAACCACAAAAAGTTTGGATAATTTTTTGGCAAGTTATCGCTTCCAGATTTTGAGATAGCTTTTTGGCTTAGAACACTGGAACCGCATGGACCTATTTTTCTATTGGTGAATCTTTTGGATCATTTACATAGTTTGTGGATACCCAGTTCATTTATTCCAATTTTTCTTGGCATGTGGCCCACCTTCCCTCTACTCCACACTTTATCCTTTGGATTTTCCAGAGGAAACTCTTTGGTGGAGGCTAACCTAGTGATTTTACATGTTGGATCTTGTTCTTCTGCATTTCATCCCTCTTGGACTGACCCAGATCCCTCTTGACTATATAAATAAATGTAATTTAGAATCATAATTCATTAAAGAGAACAAAGAAGACATATATTAAGATTTAGAGGTCTAGATTTGGTCGATTCTATAATTGAGCATGTATGTGGCAAGCCAATGAGCCTAATCTTGTAACCTAGATGTTAGAAGTTATTTATAATCACTTTTCATGATCTAATTCATTTAGTTTTGCATTTCCTCCATCATAATCTCTTGTTTCCATTGTGTTTACTCTTGCTACCTAGTCCAGATTGATCTCTTCGAGGTCCCTCCTAACCGGTGGCTGCATCGCCTAAAATCTAATCTTGAAGATGATATTCCTGCACATGATTTCTTAGTAGTTTCTTTGGATTTTCTTCTTCAATTTACAAATTGTTCTCCTTCTTTATGGTATTGTGCTTCAATTTGATTCTTACACTTGTAATCATACTTTGTGTGTGTTTGTGTACTAGTCTCTTTGCTTTTATATTTGAGTAACTATCTCTCCCCTATCTAAACATACTAAAACATTACAAATTTAATTTTCATTTACTTCATGAGAAATTTTATGTGTCACTATGATTTTGTTGGTTTCCTTCCCTTCTATGCTGCAAAATTTTGATTGGATTTATTTTTGGTTTCTCATCTGCTACAAACCGTGTTTCCTTACCTTGAATCAATCAACACTCTTGCCAGCTATTCCTTTGTTTTCTTTCATTTCTCTTCACCATAACACTTGGTCTAATACATATTTTGTTGGGCTCTATGACTGTTATGATTTGAATCTCATTGTCCTTTGAAGATCATGACTATTATGAGATTGTCTTCATCCCCCTTGTCTTCTAGAGTCATATTGGAAAGTCAATTTGGAACTTAAGTGCTTGTCTTTACTATAAGGATCTTGGAAGATAATGGCATTCATGTTATCCTCTTTATACAATTGCAATGAACTCTTTTGAATAAAAAAAGACATCACTCTATTTTCTCCTCATTGTCCAAGTTGTCATGTTACCCTCATAGGATGATATGGACCTTGGATAAGGTCTAGAATACCAAATCAATGGATTGTGACTGTAGATATGAATCACTCATGCCAAAATACTCAATTTTGATAATTGATAAATGAAAAATAATCACATGCATGTGTGAGGTCTCATAAGCATATTTCACCATGTGAGAACCTATCTTTTTTTATGACATTAATTTACATATTCTATTAATTATTATAAATTTGCATCCTATAAAAAATTCACCACTCATATGTGTTGTCTATCTTTTCAATTCATTCAATATTGACTTCTATGCTTGTCATGCCTACTGCATCAAACAATCCTCTTGCATTCCCTATTCTTACAAGCACATAGCACAACATCAATTATCTCATACACACAATTGTTGTTTCAATGCAAATAGTCCTAAATGTCAAATCCATCTAAATACATTCAACTTGCCCTATGTTGTTGTGATATAATTTCTCATTATCCTTGTGTTGTTACAACATACATCTCAATTTTATGTTGGACTATACTTAACAATTTATTGATCAAATGAATTGTATTCTTTCATGCTGAAAAAGAGTATTGTCATAAATACTTGTGTGACATGGACTATATGCTCAACCCTTTTCAAGCTTAAAAATCTAAATAGTTATATGAATCAATTCATTTATAATTGAGCTCTGATGTAGTATGTTATTTGCAATGACTAACTGCAACTACTTAATATAAACCATCTAAACATTGTGGACCATCTTCAAAATATTTTCAGCACTTGTAGCTATACTTAGCCTTACATATGCAACTATGCAACTATAATTGAATATCTTTTCATTCTGATCTATATGCCAAAAATGTCAAGGTTTGATATGCTACCATGGCATAAGCTCCTCCATTTGAAATGAACTCAACAAGCATACAAAAATCTTCTACAAACTACACATCAAGCAACATACATATAAACAATCACAATTCTCAATGGAGTCCTCTTTGTCACTTAATATTCTTCCACTATTCTTTTGAAAGAATTTGGGGGTAGAAGATATGATCATGCTTAACTCCCCCTAAGGATTTTCTTCTCCTTATGCTTGAGGAGATATCACCTATGCATGGTATTCACAATGCTTGTTCATAGTTCCATCCTTGCTTTTCTCATCACCTACATTATGTTTCCTTCTCTAGACATTCATAGGCTCTTTTTTTGCTTGATGGGGGTGTTTATCTTCTTGTTATTTTTGGATGATTACATAGACTTACTCTTGCAAGATAGTGCCCTATGCCTAAAATTCTAATATGCATAATGTTGGATATTGCTGCTGCTAGGATATGTTGTTGTCATTGATATCAACATATTCCTATGTTTCGGTGTTCTGGTGATTGCAGAGAGTTGATCTAGCTGGTTTATTTGTTTGATATGTTGAATCAACTAGAGATACTTGATTCCATATTATTTTTATGATGCTATGTGGTGCCTTGGTTAAGTTATGGATATCAGTATGAGGATTGGTTTTATATATTTAGTGTTGCAATATTTTGGTATTTGATTAGTTGTGCTCCGAAATGATTATGTCTTGAGTTGCGGATTTAAGAGAATGTTTGGGATGTTCATGTGTATCTTCAATTTAGATGGTTTGTGATTTAGTGGTCTGTAAGTTATCTTTCTAGTCCTAGTTGCTATTGTTTGAGTGTTCTTGAGTATCAGTCTATTGATCGATGGAGATTTGATTAAGTGGTATCGGTACAACTATTGTAGATAGTTCTAATGTGCTTGTTGGTGTTTCGTAATTGTGTCCTATTTGTTTTACTAGTTTACATTGATCTATGTGTGTGTTATTGAGGATCTTATGGGTCTGGTGATGTTCTTCATGTTATGCAACATTTTCGATGGTGTAGCATGTTGCAGATGATCTTGGTGAGATTTTTGGTGGTGTTGCATGTTCAAGGATTTGATTTGGGTTCATGCTATATTATATTTCCATTATATTGGTCTAGTGGTTGATCTATGTATCGTGTGATGCAATTTTGTAAGTAGGTTTTGAGGGTTGAGCTGACCTTGTAGTCAAGGTTGATGATTTATATAAATGGGTGTCATATTCATATAATTTAGTATCAAGGTGTTGTGTCTGCATTATTAGAGAGTGGTCTATGTGCGAACAACTGAATTCATCTTTTAGTGTGAAGTGTTGAGCAGAAAGAATTACAAGGCAAATAAATGTTCTTAACTGGAACTATCATCAGGCATTGGGAGAAGCTATTCTTTCAATTCATCTAAATAGAATTGTTGTCTGAATGTTACTATAATGTAGTGAACCTTCCCTAAGGGTTGTGGTTATCATATTTTGAGAAGTGATCTCTAGGTAGTGTGCATGAATGCATGTGCATTCCCCATTGTAATATTTAAACATACTACTGCACAGTATCATCTTATTGTGGGTAGGTTCCCACCATGGTTTTTTCCTTAAATAGGGTTTCCACATCAAAATCTCAATGTTGTGTGTGTTTTTTCTATTGTTCTTATCTTTATTCTTGTTGTAGTTGATCGGATTTGAAGTTGTGCTTAATTTTTTTAATCTAGTGAAAACTGATTCACCCCTGCCCTCTCAATTTTCCTTCATTGTTGTTACCAACAATTGGTATTAGAGATACATCCTCTATAAGAAGCTTGACCACTTGAGGAGATTCAGGATGGCAACCTATTTTTTCAAGAAAGAGAGTCAGAGATTTGTTAGAATCAATTACACTATATGGAAGGACCAGATGGAGTATCATTTGAAGTGTCTTGGAGATGACTATTGGAAGATTACAAAGAATACATACAATGTTCCCCCGAATGGTTTGACTATTACAAATGAGACTAAGGATGTTGAACGTAACATAAGAGCTAAAGAAGCATTGTTGAGTGCCCTGACCGGTTCAGAGATGACTAATGTGATGGGATTGTAGACTGCACATGAGATCTGGGAAAAGTTGAAGACCTTGTATGTAGGAGATAAACATGTCAAAGTTGCTAAATTGTAGAGTTTGAAAGGAAACTAAGAGATGTTGAAGATGGGAGAAGATGAGAACATAACATTGTTTATGGGTAAAGTGAATAAACTTGTTATGAACATCAGATGTGCCAGTGGATCTCTTGAATAAGATGATATTTTTGCTAAAGTGTTGAGATCCTTGCCTCCTAATTACAAATCTAAATTGGTTGTTATTGATGAGATCCAGACTGTGACCATTGTGATAAGAGACATGTTGGTTTGTAAGCTTGTTGCCTTTGAGTTGAGTGAATTTAGAGAATCACATGGTAAATCTGAAATTGCATTTAAAGCCTATGGATCTGGGAAGAAGAAGTGTGATCCAGGAGAAACTTCATCTATGGTTTATAGATATGAAAGAGAAATGAGAGAGATGAAAGAACAGGAAAGATATTTGGATGAGCTTGAAGCACTTATTTCTTGGAGATTTCCTAAGGGAGTTGGTAAGTATCATGGGAAGTTTCCTTTGAAATGTTTCTCTTGCAATGAGATAGAACATTTTTCTTCTAGGTGTCCTGAAATAATGTCAAGGTATGATAAGCATGATAGATATGAGAGGCATGATAAATGATAAGCCCTATAAACCTAACCAGAAGTTTAGATATCATAAGAAATGTTATTATGGTATTGATGAAGGTGTGATAGAAGAAGAGTCTGAGAATGGTAATTCAGGAGATGAATTTATATTTATTGTTATCAAGGAAGATAATTCAATACCAGTGGATTCTACAATCTGCATTATTGAGGAGAAAGATTTGGCTACTAAGATTGAAGAGGAAGATGAATGGGTAATTGACGATGGTTGTTCACATTATATGATAGGTGATAAAAAAAAATTCATGACTATGAAGAAGTATGATGGTGGTATAGTAAGATTTGGAGATGATAAAGATTGTGTAATCTATGGTAGAGGTGTTACTTCTCTTCATGGTAAGCATAATACTGATGATGTCTTATATGTTGAAGGTTTGAAGAATAATCTTTTAAGTGTTGCACAACTGGTTGACAAGGGATATGATTTGCAATTCAAGAATGGTAAATACAAGATCTAAATGCCTCTGGTATAGAGAATGCATCAAGTACTAAGACTAAAGGGAATATCTTTCATTTCAATGTTGGTGAGAAAATTTGTTTGATTGCTCAAATAGATGAAATTTGGTTGTGGTATAGAAGGATGTGTCATGTTAATTTTGATTGAATGATTAAGATAAGTTCTACTCAAGATGTTAGAGATTTTTCTAAGATTGTGAATCCTTCTAATCCGGTATGTAATGAATGTCAGTTGGAAAAGAAAATAAAAATTTCATTGAAAAGTAAGTTGTATACTTGTAATAGATTATTAGATCTTGGGCATACTAATTTGTGTGATCCTACAAGTGTGCCAAGCATGTAGGGTAAAAGATATTTCATGTTCTTGATTGATGACTATTCTAGAATGATGTGGGTTGCCTTTCTAAGCGAGAAATCAAAAGCACTATATGGAATTAAAAAAGCCCCTAGAGATTGGTATGCTATATTGGATAGGTATTTGATGAATTCAGGATTTTATAAAGGTACTCTTGATAGTAATTTATACTTTAAAGTTGATAATGATAACATTTTGATTGTTGAATTTTTTGTTGATGACATTCTTTTTGGAGGAGATGATGATTTGAGTAAGAATTTTACTAATGATATGCAAAAATATTTTGAGATGTCTATGATAGGTGAGATGAAATTCTTCTTAGGATTACATATTACACAGACTAATAAAGGCATTTTCATTTCTCAATATAAGTACATGTGAAGGAATTGTTGAAAAAGTTTGGGTTAGCTGATTCTAAACCTATTGGAACTCCTACAGTGACTAAGTGCAAGTTGTCTAACCATGATGAATCTCTAAAAGTTAATCAGACCTTGTATAGATCTATGGTTGGTGGACAACTATACTTGACTCAAACTAGACACGACATTATGCATGTTATTTATCTTTGTGCTAGATTTCAAGCTAATCCTAAAGAAAGTCATGTTACTCTTATGAGGAGGATTTTCAAATACTTGAAGGAGATAGTTGACTATGGTTTGTGGTATCCAAAGAATGATGATTTCATGTTATGTGTGTTTTAATATTGGCATAATTGATGGAGATGTTAGTGTACTGGTAAAGGACTGTTGGTGATGATATAATTATGATATGATGCTTGATGATCAGTTAAAAGTAGTTATTTGTGCTTTAAATGTTTGTTTATGCTCAGTATGTCATCTAAGTCTACTGGTTAAGTCTAATCGGTAATAGATTGAAATGAGCTGAGTTGGAAAGCAAAACTGCCAATAAGTAGGAACAGAGAAGGAGATGGTTGTGCTTGTGATCTATGTTGAGTTAAGTGTTGCGGTTTGGAATGTGTTCTTAAGAAATAATAATGCATCTATGACATGAACCATATCATGTTTGGAAAACCAGAAGTCATGTTTGTATTTGACTGTTGTATAATCAGCCAAGGTTTGAGAACCGGTAACAAGGTCTTTTGACTAATGATGTTTTATGGTTTGGCAGTGATTCTTTTCATGTTCATAAGTTGATGATGATGTGTCAAAATTCATGTAAAGAGATAAGATGTTGTTTTGGCATGTACAAGGATCAAATTTCTTGGGAAGCAGTGAAGTGCTTAGCAAGATGTGATAACGATTTGACAACTTATTAGATCGATGTGTGGTGATCAGTTATGATCATTCAACGGCTGTAATTGTCTTGAAATTTATGGTATTGATCTGTATGATGAATTGTAATGATTTGTAAAGATCTGATATGATTTATGATATAGATTCATTGCATATTAGGGTTTTGTAACTGACCTAATTGTAAGGTTATTTAGGTCAAGTTTTAGAAGGTTTATCATGTCGGTGATCAGAGAAGTGTGTGTGTCTCGAACCAGATAGAGATGTCTTCGTGAGTGAAGAAGATTGAAGATGACAAGGATTTGTATTAGCAAGCAAAGAGTGCATTGTCAGATCATTTATCTGTTGTTTCCTAAAAGTTGTAGAAGCATTAAAATCCCTTAATTAGGTAGGTCCTAATAGACTTGATCTTCTAAATCCCTTCATTGGGTGGCTCATTCACTTGGGTTTAAATCCTCCAGTGAGGTTACTCCTAATAGGGTAAAGCTCCTAACAGAGCTAAGTTTTAAAATCTCTTGATTGGGTGACTCCTAACTAGGCATTATTGTAAAGCTCCTAACCAGGCTAGTCTCCTAATATTGTGCATTCCAAAAGAGTGCAAATTTTGTGGGTATTAATTCTCACCATGGTTTTTCCCATTTGGGTATCCACATGAAAAATCCTTGTGTTCATGTTGTGGATGGATTTTTGAGTTATGCATTTGATGTCTTTACTTTATGATGAGCACTTAAGTTTCTATGGGTAGTGTTTTGGTAAATCTACATTAAGTGATTGTTAGATCAGCTACCAGTACTAGTTATGAACTGTTTTGTGAAGTATTGTGTAGATTGGAGAAAAGTTTCAGATTATCCTTGTGTATGCTAAAATTCATCATTAAATTTAACTAGAAATAAAGGGAAATCATGAATCCCTATCTAATCAAAGAATCCTAAACAAACTCAATGAAATGATACAATCAATCGAATATGAATGTAAAATATTCAATAAAAACTCCCTATTCCATGACTACATGTAGCTTCCATTTCTCTTCTCCTCTTTATGGTATGATGGCTCTTAGATATCGCACTAGCAACCTGCAAATGACACAAATTCAAAGTTCGTGATTGTTGATAATAGAGATTGAATGGTCAATTTAAATGATTTTGGGGAGGATTGATTGAGAGGTGGAACAGATTGATCAAGAGGTGGAACTCAGGTGAGCTCACATGTTGATTGATAATTGAACTACTGATTTCGAGGTGGAACAAAATTGATTGAATAGATAAATGAGTTAACTGATTGAGAAAAAAGTTGATTGAAAGATGAAAAAGAATGATTGGAAACAATTAAAGAAATGATGCAATTAATCAATTAAAATAAATGGAAAAGGTAACTAATTTAAAGCTTTTTGGAAAAAAGAAAAGTGGAATCTATAGAAATAGGAATTGAAAAGATTATTAATTTAAATAATTAATGAATTGAATTAATTTAGCATGTGCTTGCACTTTAACTTTGATTTTCAATTTAATCTTTGCATGAGAATTAATTCAAATATTGAATTTATTATAAATTCAATTTGTTATTTGAATATATTTAGAACTTGACTTTGATTTTTGAAATCATACACATGTATTTGAAATTAGAAGAATTAGAAGAAATAATGAAATTAAAGAATTAATGAAATTAGAACTTGAATTTGACTTAGAAGAATTAGAATTTGAGGATTTGGAATTTGAATTAGAAGAAAGAATTAGTTAATTAAATAATTTAAAGAAACTATTTAATTATTTAGAAATTGAGTTAAATTAAATAATAGATTATTTAAATTAAAGGAATTAAAATTATAATTAATTGAATAAAAAAAATTAATTAATATTTAGTAAAAGGTTAATGATTAATTGTATAAAGATAGAAATTGAAAATGGAATTTATTTAAATAATAAAGATTATTTAAATTTAAAGATTAAAATCATAATTATTTATATAAATAATAAATATTTAATTAACATTAGAAAATGGTTTAAATGAATAAACAATTATAGAATTGAAAACAGAATAATTATTAATATGATGAAGAAATTTGAATTTAGAAGAATAAGATAAATTAACTTAATTAAATAATTAAAGAATTATTTAACCAATTAGAGGAATAATTAGTACATGATCAATGAGACATTTTTAGGTGTCTACATTTGCCCCTCTTTGAGACAAAGTCAACACAACATTGTTTCAAATAAAATGAAAGATATATGCTCCTGTGATGATGTATAGTGTAAATATGCCCCTCAGAAAAAGTGGTCAAAAAATTCAGAAATTGAGACCATATTTTTTAAAAAGTGGTGTGAAGTTTCATGCAATATAGAGATTGTTTGACTAGCCTACAAGTTTGTTGAATTTCAGGGGGACCACGACCGTCAGAGTGGAAAAACCCCTAATTTTGATTTATAAATAGTGATTTTGCCCTTTCATTTGCTCATTTGCATTGTCTTGAGTTCTTGGAGATCATTGTGAGTCTTTTTCTTTCCTGTGAGTATTTGATCATCATGGTTGGCTATAGGGCACAACTGCACTTGTCCGAGTGAGAAAATCTTATCAGAGACCACCTAGGATGGATGGCATGGTATGTTTCCAAACTTTAGCTATATTTTTTTGCTTGCTTTTGTGCCAATTTTTTCATCCTTTTCAAAAAATTTGTTAGAAATCTAATTTTTTATTTGTTATGCAATTTCCTGTTGATGATTACGCATTAGATCATATCTTCACGCATTAGTGCTAACTATACTGCATTCACATATGTGTTACACATAGGTGTTTAGTGTTACACGTGCGTCTGTCTGTTTACGCATTAGCTCATATCTTCATGCATAAGCTTTAAATGTATCACAAAAGTGTTTAATGCTATGTATAAGCATTAAATATTACACATTCCTTGTAAAATGATGTTTTATGTCATGCATTTGATGATTTTTTTTATCGCGTTGTCTAATATTTGATATTTTCTAAATGTTTGTTGTGCAAGAGAATATTGGAGTACTATACTCTCAATAGAGTAGACCCAGTGGTCTTGATCTTCGACACTAGTTACTCAATGAGGAGATTGTGCATATCCGACATCTCAAATTATATCATATTTTACATTTGTCAGAGATTATGGCCAACAAGGCCTTGATTACTGTGTTAGTAGAGCGGTGGCATTTTGAGAAGTGTACTTTCCATCTTCCTATTGGTGAGGCTTCTATTACCTTAGAGGATGTTTGGTGTATCCTACATATTCCCATCCATGGTGCGAGAGTTGTATATGATCATGATGGTGGCGTCGCTAGACTGTGTACTCTTATTTGAGTGTGAGGAGCAGGATTTATAGATCAGTGGTCATTATGATATCTCGTGGGCTCGCTTGGACTATGGTGATCTCACTGTAGTATTGTGCAGTATCATAGGTGGTTTTCTTATCCTTGATAGGCGAGGTCATGGATTTCTAGTTGGATGGGGTAGAGTTCTCCATGATATGATTGTTCATCAGTGAGTATATGCTTGGAGTCCTTGTCTTGTAGCCATAGTTTATTATTACATGCACAACATTGTTTACTTGAGATACCGATCGATCAACTGTGGTGTGATATTGCTCTAGACCTAGGCTTGGGAGCATATTTCTATCTTGAGGCTAGTTATTCATGTTGACTTGTATCCTGAGGACCCATATGCATATAGATATATACTTGGGATTAGGCACAAGGGTTTGGGTAACACATTATACTGGTGACATCAGCTTGATATCTTGCATCATTTCATTTGGAGATGTTATTTGGATTGCCCTGGTTGGGTAGATTATTCTCAACACTTTCCACAGAAAGAAGCAATATCTTATTGGGAGGACTATTGAGACACAGAGGATCACTGAGATGTACCTGCCAGAATGGGTACTTAGACAGTTTGGAGAGGTACAGGTGACACCTGTTGTTATAGCTTACTTTACTCATGTTTCTCATGAGGTCTCTAATTGGGGTGCTTGCATACAACCACATGTGGTTGCTATCGATTTTGATGCTCTTCATGCATTACAATGGGGTTGGAGTGCAACTATGATAGATCCAGGGATGACATCTGAGTATGATGCATTATGGGCCAGATATAGGCCTATTCCACTGATAGATCTGATAGTTCCAATCATAGCTTAGAAGATACACCATCCTAGACAACAGATCAGGATTGACATGGGGGAGAGGAGGGGAGATGACAAAAGAGAGGAGGAAAGAGTGGGAGAGGAGGGCAGAGGAGGAGATGAGTGTGGGGAGGAGGATGTAGACATCAGTGGAGACACTGAGTCTATGAGCAGTGGAGATGATGATGATTCCTTAGAGTCATCGAGTAGTGAGGATGGGGATGACGATGATATGCCAGAGTTGGAGGATGCACCCATTACAGAGGGAGGTGGAGATGGAGGATAGGGTGGTGATAAAGATGATGATGATTCGTAGATTCTCAGAGTGTGGATTCAGAGTCTAGAGGATGAGGTTGCCAAACTTAGATAGCGACGGGATGCTGAGTGGGATTTATTCTACTGAGATTATGGTGTGCTAGAGACCGAGAGGGACCAAATTGCAGGCAAGAGGGATCACCTCAAGTGAGAGAGATGATGTGGTGAGGCAGACGTAGGTGGTTCAGGTCGCTTATAACCAACAGTTTTCTCTAGGTATCGATGCATGCAAACAGTCCGATAGACTCTACTACGCTACACAGGAGGTGTTTTATTATCGAGAGCTCTACCATGAGGTTGTACCTGAGGGACAAAGAGCTCTGAACTTTAGTGAGGTTAAAGGTCATTTTGGTTCTATTAGGACTTCTACATGAAGGACCAACAATGTTGGTGTTATGGGCCCACCTTGACATCCTGGAGAAAGATCTAGCAAGTAGGATCCACCTGGAGATAGAGGTAGTGTGGATTGAGACACTAAGATCATGTTATCTGATCCTTTGGGCCTATTTTATAATTATTGTATTCTGACACTTTACCACTTTTGAGTTCTATATATGATATGTAGTTTTTGGTAGTGATCTATTATGCCTTGTGTTCCATGTATGATGTGTGATTCTATGTGTTATGTGATGCATGTCTATATGATTTATAAATGATTTTTTTTATGAATGCAATGATCTCTATATGGTTTGTGATGTAATGAGTAGTTTAATAAAATCTTATATGATACTCATGTGACTATACTATATGAATGCAAGGTTAAAACTATATGGATGGAACTTAAACTATATGAATGCAATTTAAACTACATGGATGCAAATTAGATTTTGTATGATAATGCCAGAATATTGTTTTATCCCTTTTAACTCAGATGTACCTTGAAGAAATATTAGTAAGATAAAATAAAGAAGAGTTTGATGAAAGAATAATGTTAGATGATAGAAAATAATTTAGAAAAGGATGAAGAGAAAAAGAATCAACAAACTAGAAATCGACAAATGAGATGAAATGAGAATGATTGATTCATGAACCTGTCTCACTATTTATTGTGCAGTATATATTCATCACTAATCCTTATTATGTAACAATGGAGCTTTTCACATCAGGGTATAAGGAACCAAGATGTAAAGATATCTCATTGAAGCAACAAACACGTAGCAAAAAAGGAGTGAAACCCTCCATTCTAGGAATTACACTAGGGATCAAGTTATGTGTGGCATTCACAAGTTGAATTCTCCTATCATAGACACCCACTAGAGCAATTTCCCTAGAACTTCATTCGTTCACACCACAAATAGCAAACAAAGAAAAAGATAATGTCCATCATGGCTCCTCTAGTCACTTGTGGAAATCCAGTAGCATAGGAACATAATCTATCACCAAGTGATAAAAGATAAAGACTGGCTCAGACAAAGTTCAGCAGCTATACTAATCTTGTACCTTCATTCGTAGTTTCTTGATGCGATGGTTGATAATGTTTGATCTCAGAAAGTTGCAGACCCCATTTAAGACTGACCTGTCTGATTTCAAGTGTATCCATCTTTCTATAAGACAAGATAGTGATCACTTGATGTGGATATGATACGATTAATAAGACAGTTTAATTAGTTGATTGTAGTTGTTTGATTAGATAGTCTTATCCTTTGTTAACTTTGTGCAAAGCATTTGTTGGATATATATTAGGGTGTTTGATTCTTGCAAGATATTTTATTGCAAGTTTTTTGATTGGTTTTTCCAGTAACTAACACACTCTACCTTAGAGGTAGTAAGATAATTGAAGATCATGTGAATACCCTAGATTAGATTTGTAGTTAGAGAATTCTGATTGCGGATAGGTACTTAGAAAATTTTAGGAGTTTACCAGAACCTACTCGTAGACTATGTGTCCCAGTAATACTTCTTGGTAGCATTTATGATAATGAAAAATTAGGGTTAACGGTGATAAAATGGGAAAAGTAAATTTATCTCTTCACACAGTGATCAACTAATTTCCAGAGCGATTCAGAGCCCAAGGTGATTTATATAAGAACTTTATCTTCAAAAGTGGTTTCATCTCTAGGCAGTGTTTTGAGGTATTTTTCATTTGCAGAAATCCTAGTCTCGGTATCTGGTTATCATGGCTTCTTCATTGAACATCGACACTCCTTTGGTGGTGGAAATCAAGAACCGCCCTCATCATGTTTTCAAGAAGCATCCTTTCAAGTCACTTTTGGATGAACCTTTGGGAGAATTTTTGAGTGTTTGCCATCATATTCTTCACGCTGAAGATATTAGGGCATACATTCAATGCAATATTGAGGAGCTCAGAGGATATGAGTTGGCTTATGTTTTCATAGAAAAACTAATCACTAACAACTAGCTAAAACCAAAATTTGCTCACTTGTTGAGGAAGGGTTTCACACAGTTCATGGATTTTCCCACTTTTGATGAGGTGGAATGGGTCTGATACATTTTGAGCCACATTCATGGAGAGTTTATCTGGTTGGACCAGCCATAAAATATTATAGAGGAAGTGATCAAGAATGTCACTTGTTTATACAAGTTTGGAGGTGTACCCAGCCCTAGGTGCAATCTTTCTAACACTAAACTCAACAAACTCACTGACGCTACTTTTGATGGATGATCTATGAGGGTTGATGATGTGAGGGATATTGATGTCAATTTTTTCACAATGATTATTGGTTACAAGATCTACCAGTCTAACCAACTGAACTTTGTCTCTAGCAATAATATTTTGGTTTCTCATCAAACGGTTAAGGAGGATGAACACTACAATCTTTGCAATATAATGCTGAAAGAACTCATAACAAACCACTAGGAAATCAAGTAGGACAAGAAGAATACTTTCTGGTATGTATCTTTTGGTATTTTTTTGGTATTTTAATGTTTGGGAATAGTACCCAGTTTTGGAAAGATTCAATGGGCTCTTGACCGCTCAGTAGAAACTCGGATAGGTCAAATTTTGGATAGGCAAGGAGATAAGCTAAGGCTAAGTTATGGGAATTTTTCAAGACTTTCCAAGAAGAAATAAAAACAAATATATAGAATTCCTAAATCAATAGTAGAAAAGTATAAGGATACTATATGTTTTATGGTTAATAAAGATGAATGCATGATGGAATTTGTCCAACCCAAAATTATATGGATCATGTCTATGGGTTATGAGGTGGACAAAGCCACACTAGATGCTTATGCATAACACTTACTACAAGCACCTGTAGATGAAAAAAGAAAAATTTGGCACAACCCAAGAAAAGGGGCTTAAGGTTCACCAAGAACATGTTGCACCTGCAATTAGAAAGAAAATGACTAAAGTTGCAGTGGAATATCTTATTGGTGAAGGTCATGATAGGGTAGAAGTTGAATGAAAAGTTAAAATTCTTGAAGCTCAGAGGAAAGAGGGGATAAAGAAGAAAAGGAAGCCCAGAAAGAAGCTCAGGCCACTCCCAATGTGGTCTCAATACAAATAGAAACTTCCAAGAACTGGAAGCATCATCCACTGAGCCTGCTAGTCCTAAAGTTGCTGAGAAACCAGAAGACTACCACCAATACAAGACTGTTTCTTCTGAAGAAACAAAATCAGATGAGGGTGTAAAGGAAATTCCTAAGAAGAAAAGAGTAGTGAGGGAGAAGAAAGTGGAGAAAAAGAAAGAACCTATTAAGGAGACTCCCTAGAAACCCAAAATAATAATTGTACATAAGCACAAACCCAAGTCAAATGAGAAGCTAAAACCAGAAGCCAACAGGAGAACCGATAAGAAAGAATTGGATGCTCAGGATCTAATTGATCAAATTATTAATGATGGGAACTTAGATAACATTTCTTTATTTTTTGATGGATTTGATGAGAAGGAAAAAAACCAAATTGAGGAAGCAATTCTTTTATATCTTGATTCTTTTAGTAGGGCATTGATTGGACTTGAGAAAAAAATTCCTAAGTTATATGATAAGTTGGAGGCTAGAAAATTACATGCTCAGACTCTGGACCGACAAATAAAAGAGATAGAATTGGTTAATCTATGTCCCACAATAACCCCTCTAGAGATGGTTGATCTGATTAATAAAATTGGCTCATCTGGATTCAACCCTAAGCACAAAATAAACAACCTAATGTTGGAAAAGTTAGAGGATATTTGAAAGGAAATTGTAGATATTTGAGTAAGGATTCTTTTGAGTTTGGGTTACGAACTGAGTCCTAGTTTTGTATAGTCTTAGAATATTCACTTGGCAAAAGCTCAGCAACTTGCAAAACAACTAAGTGTAAATATTGAACAACCGACTAGCACTCCACCGGCTACCACTATACCAGTTAGTGAGTCAAATTTTGCAATAGAGGATTTACCGGCAGATAATGTACAGAATGTAGAAGACACTGAGGTACATATAGATAAGGACACACATAATAAGGGTGGAGAGGATGTTCAAGATCTGGATAGGGCACCAAGTGGCGAAGCCACCAGTGCACAAGAGATAAAGGATTCTACGGTTACCTCTCTGGCAAACAAGGGTAAGGAAACTATGGCAGATATCTCTTTCAGCTTGGCAATTGACACTTTAGTTATAGCCAAAGGGAACTAGTCACAACTTTCTATCCATTTTGACAAACCCTATTACAAGATGTCATCGACTAAGAAAATTTTGGTGACAACAACACTTCAAGCACAAGCAACCCATGAGTTGGCTCAGGAAGATTCAAAAGACAAGGAATTAATCAAGCACAGATTTAAAGTTTTGAACCAGTTGGTACCAGAATTCCAAGAACAAGGGAGCGGAAGCTCATCTGGTAAACTGGAGGAAATTATTAATTTTATTCCTAAGCACTATGATTCTTTATTGAAAATTTTATTGATAGAGGCTAAAGATAAATTTGTTGAAGCCTAAAAGAAGACATTTTTGCAAATGATTGAGTTTGACAAGGGTAAACTCCAATCTTTCTTGCAATCCATTGATTCAAAATTGATGGAGGGAGGTAGTGTATATAAGACTTGTCTAGATTTTGATAATCTCACAGCATCCATAGACAAGCAACTATCCTTAATTCAGATTTCTAATTCTCACAACCCGTCAATAAATCTTACAAGTTATTTGGATGGTCTAATTTTGTTAGTTATGGATCAAATTTTCAAATTGGAGAAGGATAGGAACAACATAATAATGAGAGCAAATGAGCTCTGGAATCTCATTGGTCCCCGGATGGATAATTTATTGTTTCATAAGACTGAATGTATTTCTAACATGTAGAAGGAGGATCCCACTACATCAAAGGAAACTGAATATTATATTATTCTCTTGAATGGATTCATCTCCATTCTTGACTCCCTTAAGAAAGGTTGGGATTCCTACTTTTCATTTTTGAATTCTATGTATATAAACATTTTGAAACATGTATGGAACTGGCCTATGCTTATAACTGTACATAATTCTTTGTGGGCACCCCGCTTTGTCATTGATGCCAAAGGGGGAGAGGAATAAAGTGAAAAATGTATATAGTTCTTAGGGGGGGCATCAGAGGCATATATATAGGTCAGGAGGTCAAGCAGATTCAAAGGCAGATTGGTGGTGTCACCATTTTTCACATGAGTGTTGCCATCAATGTCAAAGGGGGAGATTGTTGGCAATTGACACTCGTCTGGTAAGGGTTAATGGCATTTTGGGTTGTCATTGATGACAACTCATCTCCATGTGTAAATATTCTATTGGGATTCATTACTTTGTTTTGTTTGGGTTAACCAGTATTCATTACACTTCACCAACATTCACTTTGCTTCACAAACGGCTAAGTATTGATCCCGATAACTAATCTTGATAATGTTTATTTTGAACTTGGTAATGGATAGGACTTGGTTAGGAGATCTTATGGTCCTGATTATTTATTTCATAGAATTTATGGTAATGTGTAAAGACCGAAATGATCATTGGGATTATGTTTGAAATTCATTATGATCCAGCAGTCGATACGTTTATACTTTTCATCAAAGCCGATATGGTGGGAGTTTGAAGGATATTTAAGGAGATCCTTTCAATGATAGATGAAGAAATTTATTGAGATGCAAATTTTGGTTGTGAATTACTTAGGGATTATCACTATGCATTTTGGTCATTGATTAGAAGCTTTTGTGTGAAGTTTGATGTGCACAACTTAACCAGGAGCAGAACATAGCGTCAACAAACTGGTACATAGTGAAGGTTATCAGAGCATGAACCGAAACTTATCCAACACGGTTAGATGTATATTATGAGTTCATTTTTGGGTAAGTGCACAAAGATGATGTGCTGAAAAGTGAACATACACCTTAAAAATTGAAAAAATAGGCACCATGATTGCGGTACTAAAAATTCAAATCACCATGTACATGCTAAGGTTCATTGTATGTGAGACTAAAGGGACAAAAGCGCGTACGGTGTTCCTTTACAAAAACAACCGCATACGTGCTACTTTAGGACTTAGCACCCCGTACATAGTACCTATCAATAGAACCTTCAGGTTGCCATGTAGAAGGCACTGACAGCCGAGGAGATTCAGGTCAGACCACAGGACACTAGGGATCAGTTTTAGAATCAAAACCCTACTCCTCAGACTTATGGATTTTAGAAACCACATTGGAAGGGAAATAACCGAAACTCACAAGGGTTCTCCAAACCCCCTCCTTTGCAACAGACACCACAGAACTAGAGGTAGAAGCCTCCACAGTACCAGCAGGGCACCAAGCCCAAGCAGTGGTAGTCTCAGGGACAGAGGCAAGATCAGAGAGCGCAAGTGCCTTACACATCTTTAGCGAGGACTCAGCAGTCCTCCAGGGGTGGGTACAACAGATCCAGCAAGACAAGAGGATAGGCTTTCTCTAGGCCCCAGGGCGCCCAGTTTCAGGCACGGGGTGCTTCCTTTACATGTGGAGCCATGGGGCATAAGGTGAGGGATTGCCCTCGGGGTCAGATTGTAGGGAATCAGTGGATGGCCACTTCAGAGCCGATAGTTGGTGATATGGGTAGGTCACATAGAGTATTCACAGCGGTTGACAATTGCTAGGCTGAGCATCAGGCTATGGTCATCGAGGCTGCAGGTATGATCAAAGGTAACAATGTATCTATTTTGTTTGATTCAGGAGCTACTAACTCCTTTATATCTCCATTGGTTGTGGAGTGTTGCAGGTTAGTGGCAACTAGATAGGGTGTCAATTGGGAAGTGGAATTAGCTTCAGGGGCTAGAGTGTCAGTGGAATCAGAGGTTAGGGAATGTCAGCTATAGATTGGAAAGACCACCACATTAGTAGACCTTAGAGTGACACCACTTGGATCTTATGGTATCGTACTTGGCATGGATTAGCTTTATGCCCATAGAGCCAAGATGGATTACCACCTGAAAAAGATCAAGTGTGAGGATGATCATGGTTCACCCATAGTTATCACCAGGATTCAGAGACCCGTGTCTCTTCATATGATCTCTGCAATGCAGCTTAAGCGGAGCATGTGAAAGGGATGTCAGCTTTTTGCTATCACTATCAGTGACAAAGGAGAAGAGGAAGAAAAGGAAACATCGCTTGATGACCATCCTATCCTTAAGGGATATTCAGATGTGTTCCCTTCAGAGCTACCTAGAATGTCGTCCCATAGAGAGATTGACTTTCATATAGACCTTGTACCAGGAGTCGAGCCAGTTTCCAGAGTACCTTATAGGATGACCACAAATGAGCTTAATGAGCTCAAAATATAGCTTGAGGAACTCCTTGAGAAGGGTCATATTCATCCTAGCATATCCCCTTGGGGTGCACCATTCATCTTCGTTAAGAAGAAGGATGGATCTCTCCGATTATGTATGGATTATCGGCAGTTAAATAAAGTAACCATCAAGAACTGATATCCTTTGCCCAAAATTGATGATTTATTCGACCAACTTCAGGGTGCCAAAGTCTTTTCCAAAATTAATCTGAAGTCAGAGTATCATCAGCTAAGAATAGTGGAAAGTGATATCCACAAGACCACATTTCACACTAGATATGGTCACTATGAGTTCACCATGGTTTCATTCGGTCTTACGAATGCCCCAGCTATTTTTATGAGCCTCATGATTGGAGTATTCCATACATTTCTGGACTGCTTTGTAATTGTGTTCCTTGATGATACACTGATATATTCTCAGAATGAGAAGGAGCATGAGGAGCACCTGAAATAGGTATTGCAGTGTTTACAGGATAATCAGTTGTTTGGCAGTTTGTCAAAGTGTGCCTTCTTTCGATCAGAGGTCAAGTACCTTGGGCACATTATTTCCAGTGATGGGATCTCAGTTGACCCATCAAAGATTAGGGCTATTATGGATTGGCCAGTGCCAACTAGTGTGACAGAGGTTAGGAGCTTCTTGGGCTTATAAGGTTCTTACCAACATTTTGTTGAGGGATTCTCTAGAGTCACACATCCTATTACTTATCTTCAGCATAAAGGGAAGAAATTTGAGTGGACAGAGAAGTGCGAGAAGGCCTTTTAGGAACTCAAGAAGGCACTTACTCATACTCCTATTCTTGTTGTACCAAATCCCTCAGCTGACTTCATGGTTTGTACAGATGCTTCACTAGAGGGTTTAGGAGTAGTTCTTATGCAGGATGGTAGGGCGATAGCTTTCAAGTCTAGGAAACTTAAGACTCATGAACTTAATTATCCTACTCATGACCTTGAGCTCGTAGTAGTAGTGCATGCACTTGTGAGGTGGAGACACTTCCTTTTAGGTCATCACTTTGAGCTGCATTTAGATCATTAGAGTCTTCAGTACATTTTCACTCAGCTAAACCTTAATGCACATTAGAGGAGATGGATGGAGTTCTTATGCGAATATGATTTTGATGTTCACTACATCAAAGGAAAGGAAAACGTAGTTGTTGATGCCTTGAGTAGGAGATGTCACGAGGTATACACCATTTCTATGGGCATGGATTTGAGAGACAGTATACTATAGCACTTGCCAGAGGATGAATGGTATGCAGAGGTTTGTCAGGTAATATGATCTCAGGTTACTCTAGAAGGAAAATATGTGGATTATTCTTTGGAGTTCGATGGACTATTACACCATAGAGGGCACATCTATGTACCTTCCTCCAAGGGATTGCAAGAATTCATTGTCACGGAAGCTCATAGAGCTCCTTATGCAACACATCCCGGAGTTAAAAAGTTGCATGCTGACTTGAGGCAATTATATCATTGGCTAGGAATGCGGCAGCTCATTGCTGAGATAGTAGCTCGATGCCTCGAGTGTCAAAGAGTAAAGGTGGAGCACCGCCATCCAAGGGGGTTGCTCCATTCTCATGCTATACCAGAGTGGAAGTGCGATACTATATCCATGGATTTCATCATTGGTCTTCCTATGTCCTCTTGTCACCATGATGCTATCTTGGTGATAGTTGACAAGTTGACCAAAGTGGCTCACTTTTCACCAGTTCGGACTACCTTCATAGCACCAATAGTAGCACAGGTGTTCTTGCAAGACATTGTCAAACTTCATGGCATGCCACGCAAGATTATTTTTGACAGAGATTCCCTCTTCACTTCTTCCTTTTGGAAGTCATTATAGGTAGCTATGGGCACTAAGCTCAATTTCAGTATAACCTATCACCTAGAAATGGATGGTCAGACAAAGAGGGTTAATTAGGTGTTAGAGGATATGCTTTGCATGTATGTCATGGATCATCAGACCAGATGGGAAGAGTACCTTCCCTTAGTGGAGTTTTCCTATAACAATGGGCATCACACTTCTTTGGGGATACCACCCTACCAGGCATTATATGGCAAGCCTTGCAAGACACCGTTGAGCTGGGATTGCATAGAGGACAAAGATGCTATTGGTCCTGAGATAGTTCAGGATATGGAACAATAGGTGGATTTGATTAGGCACCATCTGAGAGAGGCACAAGATAGATAGAAGAAATATGCAGATGCGAAGAGGATAGATCATAGCTACTTGCTTGGAGATAGAGTCTTCTTGAGAGTGCGGCCACATAAGAGTCCAATCCATTATGGAAAGGGTTCTAAGCTCGCACTTTGCTTTGTAGGACCTTTTGAGATCCTTGAGAGGATAGGCCCAGTTGCCTATAGTTTAGCATTGCCACCTAGCCTGTCACGCATCCACGATGTGTTTCATGTATCAGTTTTAAGAAAATATATTTATGATGAGTCTCATATTTTAGATTGGGATGCCTTGCAGGTGGAGTCGGACAGGCAGCTAGCTTTGGAGTCCATTCATATTTTGGCATGCCGGACGTTGGCCCTTCAAGATCGAGAGCTAGACCAGGTTAGGGTCTAGTGGGATTGTTATGATGAGGTTATGGCTTCATGGGAGGATGCAGCATGTATGAGATCACAGTACCCACACCTCTTTGATGAACTCCAGGAGGAAGTTCATGCCTAGAGGGGGAGGGTGTGAGGCCCCACCCCAACTCAGTCTGACATTTCAGTGGTTTTTATGATGAGACTATTATGGATGCTTTATTTTTTATGCATTATGGATTTAGAACTTATATGATTCCATTATTTGGATAACATTGCTATATGTTGATGCTTTATTTATATGCTTTATGATATAGAACACTACATAATTTTTGAATAGGATGAATTTGCGGTGATAAATGTCGTTATTGAATTTGCAAGACTTTACTATGATGATAGAAATATGATGTATGTTTATGTGTGGATCAAAATTATGAGAATTAGGATGAATTGCTTATGTGAAATTGCTTGGATATAAGATGTATTAAATTGTTCAAATGTAAATTGTATGCAAGTGATGATGTGTATTATTATTCTTGTGATTTATATTATATGAGGTTACTTGAAGCTACTAATGTGTAAATTGAGATGCACAGGAAGTTATCCATGTGACAATGGAAATAATATGGAGAACCAAACCTAGACCTATGTATGTTCGTAAAGCCAGGGTTTGTCTATTTGGAGAGACAACACCCCATTTGTGTTGTATTTTATTTGTAATAGTAAATGATGCATGTGTGTTAAGTGTTATTTAATTGATTTATGTAAAATCCACAAGAGACACGATTTCATGTATAAATTTGTAAAAGTATTTTCTTTGTGTCACTTGACACGTGTGGATTTATGTTTGAATTTTTAAATTTGTCTCTTGATGGGAATTGTTTAACTATAGCTTTTTCAATTAATGTAATGAGATTCCATAAATGCCTTGGGTAAAGAATCTTTGGGATGGTCAACATAGGTTTGACCCGAAAATAAACTTCAGAGGGGTTAAAACAGGGTTAAATGGACACCTAGGGGTAGTTTAATAGGGTTTCCTAAAGCCCATAAGGTATACCTAAGGGTTAGGGGTAATTTTAGGCAAGTTTCTACTCCCATGTGACCTTTTAGACACCCTAAAAAGTGATTTTTCTAAGTTGTGCGAAAATTGAAATTAGAAGACTTGAACCTAGTTGTAAACCTTCCTTTTCGAATGAGAGTTCCCTTTCCCATTTTACCTTACCTTCCTTTTTAGTTTTTAGAAACTTGTGAGAACTTTCACAGTGGGCTTCTTAAGCAAGAATTAGAAAATTTGTGGGTAATCGCCCACTCTCCATTTTTGGAGACAAGAGAATTTTGGTAAAGAAAAAGATAGAATTGGGTTTTGAGAATTTTGGCTAAGGGTAGAAAGAGAAGAACCGTGGAATTGGGCTGCTCATCCTCAACAAAACTAGCATACCTTTGGGCAGATTAAGGTTGGTTGTATCTTTCTTATAATGGATTTCTTATTGCATGTGTTTTGAAAGTAATGATTGTGTAAAAGACTAGTTTCCGTGCATGTTCTCTTGGAAATTTATTTGGTATTTTGTGTTTATACATTGTATGTGTTTTTGGGGAGTAATCAAGACCTCCTACTCTTGGGAGAGAGGAGGATCTTGTGGGTGGTAGAAGTGATAGCCCTCAAGTGAGAGACTCTCATTATGAGAGCGATCACAAGGGATTTTATATGACCCTTGCTGCATGGCTTATTTATGCATTGGGGTTATAAGGAGAGAAATAAGGCATGAATGCCTTGGGGGGAATAAGGAATAAGGGGTTGTTATACTTGATGTATTTGGTTGCCATGAGGTGGCTACATGTTTTCCATACTTTCAGTTCTCCTCAAGGTACTTGGTCCACTACCACCCTTAAAAAGGTCATCACAATGTGTGGTGCAGTGTAGCCTGGGTTGGGATGTGTTTTAGTTTGTGTGTATTCTATCTTTTGTGTTTGCATGTTTGTTACCTATCTAGGTCTTGGTTCTTCGAGCTCGGGGCTGGCTACCAGTTAGCCTAGGCTGGGAGGTGAGCACTCCATGGTCATAATTTTGATATATTTGCAGATTGTTAGAAGAAATATTAGGGCATGTAGTTATGGCAGAAGATATTGATTTAGGAAAATTGTTGTAAATGTAATTAATACCCTTTGAAAAGTCCTCATATGTTTGAAATGAGAGGCTAGTTGTAAAATAGTAATAAAGACTTGGGAATATGTTATTTGTTATATATATGCAGAAAATATCATGTTATTTTGTAGAAAAGATAAATGGTTTGTTTCTAAGTTCTAGTCCTAAAGTTGAGGTTAAATCTTGTAGAGTATTTAATATTTCTTGGAATGAAATGAGCTAAATTTATTCTTTTATTTAATTGAAAAGAAATGCATTTGATTTGCATGCATCAGTGCACAAAAATATAAAAGTCATTTTTATTTAATTCTGTGATTTCATTTTTATCTGTGATTTTGTCTTTTATTTTAATTACAGAAAATATGAGATTTAGTTGTTGTTAGATTTTATTAAAGTTGTTATCTAAATAGTTGTTGTAGAAATTGCCGAATCTGTAAATTTAATTATTGCAGAAACTGAAAATCTTAATCTATTTTAGCTTTAATTAGATAAAATCTATAGAAACAGATTACATGAAATAAAAGGAAAATAAACACAATTGATTTAATCTCAAAATAGCATCAAAACTATTAAATAAGTTATAGATTAAAAGCACCTGCATATTTATTGTATAGAAAATTGATACTCTAGTTATAACGTGCATTTATTTTGAATATATATATATATATATATATATATATATATATATATAATTATATATTTAACAAATTTGCATACCTGTGTCTATGAGTAAAGGAATTCATTCTTATAAATGAACAAAATACACTTATATGTTTATATATATACATAAGTAATAAACTTATATATATATATAAACAAACTATTTTTTATTTTTTTTAAAAGGAATTTTTTATGCCTATTGGGGCCGAGCCCACTGTGCTTTGCACAGGGGTCGGCAGCGCCTCCCACTGTGAAATGCACAGTGGCCGGTGGCGCCTCCCACTGTGCAATGCACATTGGTCGGTGGGGCCGAGCCCACTGTGCATTGCACAGTGGGTGGCTTCGGCCATGCCGTTTCCCCCCCCCTTAAACTGTGCCCTCTCCTCAGCCATGGCTGCCACCCGGGGGTTCCCAATTCGGCCCTACACAAAAAAAAATGTTAATCAAAAGAAATATAAGTATAAAACCCTAGTCCGGGTAGGGCTAGGGTAATGACAATAGAAATGATAAAAAAAAATTATAATTTTAGGGATATTTTATAATGCAAATCCCTAACTAGGGTTGCATGGCCTTATTTCCATAAAGTTTGGGAAATTGTTAAGGAAACTAAATTTATATATTTAGAAATGTATTTTTATATAAATATAAATATTTATTTACACATTTATGAAAATAAAAATAGATAGTTGTAGAAATTAAAGAATAAAGTATAACTTTAGATTCTAAATATTTATTTAGTGTTGTAGACTTTAAGAGTATATAAAATCAAGGGGGTAAACATTATTTTGTTCAATTCAACCTAGGGGTATATCATTTTTTAAAAAAACAAGGGGTTGAGATTTAATTTTAATTAATTTAAATTGAGCACATTTTAAGTATGGATTAAAATGGATTAATTTAAGTATATTTTAATGATGGATTAAAATGGATACTGGGGGAATGATTTTTAATTAGCTGTCTAAAATCAATTAATGGCTTTCCGAGCTTAATTTTGTCTGTGTTAATTAATTATCTGAGTCAGTTGATTTTTATTTTTTAAATTCGAGTAGACAATAAAATCATCCACTTAGAATTCCACATTTAATTTTATTTAATTTTGAATATTTGAGCTAGTAGATAAAGTTAATCTAAACATAGTTAAGACAAAACATGTTGTAGCATTTTATATTTGTCAAATTAATGTTTTTAAAAGTTATGTTTTAAAAAAAAAAAAAAAATTTATCTCGTTCTTGCCCTAAATTTTGGGCATGACACTATCAGTGCAATCTCTCAAGTGCCCTAAGTCCAGAATATTGTCAAACTTTGACAAACTATTTCTCGCAATCCAAGATGCATATGATCAATCTGTTTGAACCTTTAGGGTCATGTGAGGATCCTCTATAATGACATATCTCTATTTTTGACGACTTGGAGCCATTTTCAAATGGTAACATTTTTTCACCTACTGCAAAAACCGTCAATGGCATGCAATACAAAGTTGCAAGATAGGATAGATTTGGTCTAATTTATCATGGGCACAAACCAACATCACGGGAATGTTTGGGTGGGTAGGTTTATTCTAGGCATGCTCCCATCGTGCCTCCCAAAGTGTCAGAACGTCGAGAGCCATACCCTATCGGCTCGATCTCTCAAGTGCTCTGAGTCCAAAAAATTATCAAACTTTGGCAAACTATTTCTCCTAATCTAGGATTCATATGATCGATCCGTTTGAACCTATGGGGTCACGTGAGGCTCCTCTACAATGACGTATCTCAGTTTCTGACGACTCGAAACCATTTTTAAATGGTAGCGTTTTCTCACTTATTGCAAAAATTGTCAATGGCATGCAATGCAAAGCTGCAAGATAGGATAGAATTGATTTCATTCATCGTGTGCACAAACCAACATCATGAGCATGTTCGGGTGTGTATATTTACACTAGGCATGCTCATATCATGCCTCCCAAAGCACCAGAACATCAAGAACCATACCCTATCGGCACGATCTCTCAAGTGTCCTGAGTCCAAAAAATTGTCAAACTTTGATAGACTATTTCTCACAATCCAGGATGCATATGATTGATCCATTTGAACCTATAGGGTCATGTAAGGCTCCTCTATAATAACCTATCTTAGTTTCTGAATACTTGGAGCCATTTTCAAATGGTAGCATTTTTTCACCTACTGCAAAAACTATTAGTGGCATGCAATTCAAAGTTGCAAGATAGGCTAGATTTGATTGTGTTCATCATGGGCACAAACCAAAATCATGAGCACATCTAGGTGGGTATTTTTATGCTAGGCATGCTCCTTTCATGCCTCCCAAAGAGTCAAAACATCGAGAGCCATACCCTACCAGCGTGATCTCTCAAGTGCCTTGAGTCCAAAAAATTGTCAAACTTTAACAGATTGTTTCTCCCAATCTAGGATGCATATGATTGATATGTTTGAACCTATAGGGTCACATGATGCTCCTCTACAATGACCTGTCTTAGTATCTGAAGACTAGGAGCCATTTTCAAATGGTAGCATTTTTTACCTACTACAAAAATTGTAAGTGGCATGCAGTGCAAAGTTGCAAGATAGGCTATAATTGATACTATTCATCGTGTGCACAAACCAACATCATGAGCATGTCTAGGTGGGTAGGTTTACACTAGGAATTCTCCAATTGTTCCTCCCAAAGCATCGGAACATCAAGAGCCATACCCTACTGACGCGATCTCTTAAGTGCCTTGAGTCCAAAAAATTATCAAACTTTTACGGACTATTTCTCGCAATCCAGGATGTATATGATGATTGGTTTGAACCTATAGGATCATGTGAGTCTCCTCTAAACTGACCTATCTTTGTTTCTGATGACTCAGAGCCATTTTTAAATGGTAGCATTTTTTCACCTGCTACAAAAATCGTCAATGGCATGCAGTGCAAAGTTGCAAGATTGGCTAGAATTGATTTCGTTCTTGTGTACAAAAACCAACATCACAAGCGTGACTAGGTAGGCAGGTTTACTCTAGGAATTCTCTTGTTTTTCATCCCAAAGCATCATAACATCGAGATCCATACCCTACCGGTGCGATGTAGAAGTTGCTTGACAACATTTTTGACAATAATGACATTTTTTGCTCAAATTGTATCTAGACTCAATCTATGACTCCCATGTCCCAATAATGACTAAAATAATTCTTCATGATTATACAAGAATCAAGAATTCTCATGATTCACCTTATCAAGAATGGTCATGATTGACCTTATCACATCACATAAACTCAAAACATAGTCACAAAACATAGTCACAAAAAATAGTTACAAAACATAGTCACAAAACATTGTCACATATTATTCAAAAATTTACCTCTAAATATGGACAAATCAGCTCTTGTCTATTTAAATATACAAAAAAATATGTACAAATCATCTCATGGGATTTTATACAAAATTTGGCATTTAAATACATGCGATTCAGTACATCGCCATTTTAATATAAAAAAATTGGCATCGAAATATGTACAAATCAACTCATGGCCATTTAAATATACAAAATTATGCCCCTAAACATGTACAAATCATCTCATGACCATTTAAATATATAAAATTATGCCCCTAAACATGTACAAATCATATCATGGGCATTTATATATACAAAAAATGAATATAGAACAATTCGCTAATGATAGATACAAAATTTTCAAAATCATTCTACTTTGAATCATAGAATCAATCAAGTAAGCCTTCAGGATCGGCTCTAACCTTTATTGTGTCAAGCATGCCTCATGGTCAGATTCACAAACTTTCCATAAAATATTGTTATGAGGGCTACCATGATACTTCATTAAATAAATATTTGTTGCAACAAGGTTAGAGAAATGAAGAATATGTTTGTGTGTTTCAAAGTCCTCAAACAACCAAACATCAAAATTATTGAAAGAGTATCTCCTAAGCCATGTTCTTGTCATGAAAACAAACCCTATTGGGTACTCAATACCCTCTTTGTTAATGATTGTGGTTGTCAATTTGTTTTTAGGCTCAACAGAGCAACACAAAAAGTAATTTGTTCCTTCTTCATTGTTCTCTTTTGTAACAACTGTACACACATACATGCATTTTATAAAGTGATAATTAATACCAAAAATAAAGTGTAATGTACAACAAAATGAACCAAAAAGAATAATTGCAAAAAAATTAACTCAAAAAATCACCTGAATCCACTAGGTTAGATACATGGTCAAAATCCACTAATGTCTCCATCTGGCTCAATTGTAGTGCTTTGGGAATTTGATATGTATCAATGGGAACCAATGGTCTACAAGACCATTTGTCAACCCACTCTTGTGATTCACATTATTCCCACAAAAAATACATGCATGAAGAGCAAAAAAATACCATATGTCTCATATAAATTACTACTGAACTTTCATTTGAACTCATAAATGAATGCATGTCACCCGATCCTACAACTGTACAACAATCTAGATAGTTTTCAATGTTAGATTTAGTGATCAACCAAAAATATCTATGAACCATTGATGTACCTAGATTACCTAGACCCATCATAGAGTTACATCATTAGACAATTGTTTTTGCATCTATCAACTCAACACAACCTTCGTACTTCAATTCTTCTCTAGCTAGGGCTCATTTTACATATCCTCCTACACCATCATTCTCTCCCTTACCATTTCCAGCCTCAATAAAATTCCAAAAATGTTGTACACCTCTTTTCATATGCATCCTTCTCAACCAATAAAGCATCCTTGCATTCTTGAATTGTGTGGTGCAATTATCTGATCATATTAAGTGTCAGTTGTATTGTATGTTTCTTTCCTTTAAATTATCATAGAAAAATTTAAAGCATCCTTGTACAAACTTTGATGAATGAGTACGATCATCACTTATGTCGAAGTCATACTCTCTTACAACCTTTCTATCCTCCTTTATTCTATCATCTGCATGCATGAATGTTATGTGTACAAAAATAGAAACTTGTGTAGAATGATAATACATAGCTTGCACTTCATTTTGAGGTTGTAGTTTAAAATTTTCAAAAAAATCAATGATAGAGACAATGGTCCCAAGAGGAAATGTGTCCTTACATAACTTGAATTTCTCATCTAACCATCGATCTCTGTGTATGCATTATGTACTCATAAACTAGTTTCTCTTGAAACATTTTCATAAATTTAGCTACACATATATCATTTTTCACTAACTCACATCTCTTCAAATCTTTTCCATCTTTAACTCCATATGTGATTGTCTTGTATTTTCCAAAAGAAACTAGTTTTGTACCAATTTCATGTGTTCTCTCTAAATGTACATATTTTGGTAAACGTTTCAAACCACCACATATAGCACAAGAACCTTCCAAACAAGGCATCTTATAATAAATACAACCATCATGTCTATTACATAGCACACTTGAAATAAATTATCTTGTCAACTTAGGAGGTGCTTGTATATTGCATTCTTGCAAAACATCATTAGTGTGCAATGTAGAACAAATATGACGAAAAATATCATAATGCATGGAAAATTCAATATGCATCCTACCACAACACATGGTGTGTACATGATTAATCTTAATATAAAAAGGTTTTGCCATTTTAAAAAATCATTCAAAAATTCTTATTTGAGGAAAATTTTCAAGGAATCTTTCATAAAAATTTATTTGAGTCATATCCAAATATTTTTTGGCATGTGGCTCATGATTTGTAGACCCGATTCACATTCTAGAAACATCTCTTTGGTTAGAAAAACTCTTGCGTTGTCATGCCAAAAAATTTTAATTAATGTTCTTAGTGCATCAACAAAAGCCTTGTCTTTGCGTGGTAGTCTACCCGAGAATGCCCAAAGAGAATTATTGTTAGGTTCCTCTATTTTTTCCTGCCTCTGTAATTCTTTACTTAATGTTGTTCTACTACCGTTTAATGAATTACTTTTTTTTCTTATCAAATGATATTTTTTTTGTTTTCTTGTTCATTATGGTTGATGTAATGACACATCCAGTAACATTAGAATCTTTAGTACATGATTTTGAACCAATAGCTTGATATGCATCGAATAGATTTCTCATAATAGTTGTTTCGTTGTTACTTTCAGATGATCTTAGGCCTACAATTTTCATTGTCTCTCTAAAATTCAAAATTTAAATCATTTGAACAATTAATTGACATCTTGTGGTTTGATTTAAGTTTTCAAAATAGTTTTGCCATATTATTTTAACCATTCTCCTACAAGTTCGTTCATTCATTTTATCGAGCATTGGCTTCAATATATTTTCATCAATGTCAATTAGATACTTTGGTTTCCTACGAATGATTTTAGAAGGTGTTAACATCGGTGCATTGCTTGCATTGGGCACATTCAATTCATCAAATAGAGAAGGTGTATGTTCATCATTTAATTGATTATTCAATGTGGTCTCTTCTTCAATTGTGTTAGGTTCATACAGTAAAACAAATGTCTCTTCTTCAATTGCATTAGGTGCATTATGTTCCTTTGGTAAATCAAATTGAGATGTTGAGGATGACATACCTTCTTGTCCCATTGTTCTTATGTCATGTAATTTCTTCATATGCTGCCTTTGTCTTTTATTTCCATCCTCTTGTTGTTCCATCATTCCCCACTTGTTCTTTCCCATGGTTGATATCAATTGTCCTAAATAGAATCATATTACATGTATATGTAAACAAAAGTTCATAAACGATCAAATAACCATAAATTTAAGAATTATCATTATTTTTTTGAATAAAAACTATTAAACAATCACAATAACACTGACAAAACTAATAAGAACAACAACTCAATCATTTGAAATCATGCAAAACAAAAATTTTACTTACTTTTATGTATAAAACAGTCACAAAAGCGTAGACATGGTTGCAATGAGGCCTTTAATGACCTCAAAAAACTTCTTTTGAGTCCATTGAGGCGGTTGGGAAACTAAAAGTATATGTCCTAGTACTATGTACATAATCTTTTTAGTAATCTCGTACGTGTTGTTAGGCCCATAAATGTTTGCAGACCAATGTTAATATTTGTGGTACCCCGTACATGCTTTAAATGTATAAAGACCCTATACGTACTATTAGGCCTTAAAAATGTTTAGTAGACCAGCGAACTAATAGTCCAAGTAGTCTGTACACGCTTTTTGTAGTAAAGAAAATGTGAAGGAAAAGGGAGGGAGGGAGGGAGAGGGGGAGGGGTAGGGAAAGGGAGAGGGCGAGGGAGTGAGAGGGAGAGGGGGATAGGGAGAGAGAGAGAGGAGGAGGGAGTGAGAGGGAGAGGAGGAGAGGGAGAGAGAGAGAGGGGGGGGAGGGGGAGAGAGGGAGGGAGAGAGAGAGAGAGAGAGGAGAGAGAGAGAGAGAGAGAGAGAGGAGAGAGAGAGAGAGAGAGAGAGAGGGTGGAAAAGGGAGAGAGGGAGAGGGGAGAGAGAGGGGGGGAGAGAGGGAGAGGGTGAGAGGGATAGAAGGAGAGAGGGAGAGGGGGAGAGAGGGAAAGAGGGAGATAGAGAGAGGGAGGGAGAGGGAGGGAGGGAAAGAGAGAGAGAGGGAGAGGGGGAGAGAGAGAGGGGGGAGGGAGGGGGGGAGGGGGGAAAAGAGAGGGAGAAGGAGGGAGAGAGAGAATGGAAAAGGGAGAGAGGGTGGAAAGGGGGGAGGGATAGGGGTAAAGAGAGGATGGAGAGAGAGAGAGAGAGAGGATGGAAAAGGGGGGAGAGAGAGAGAGGATGGAAAAGGGAGAGAGGGAGAGAAAGGGAAAGGGGGAGAGGGGGAGGGGGAGGGAGGGAGAGAGAGAGAGAGGGAGATAGGGAGATAGGGAGGGAGAGAGAGAGAGAGAGAGAGAGGAGAGAGAGAGAGAGAGAGAGAGAGAGGATGGAAAAGGAAGAGAGAGATACCAAGGGAAAGGGAGAGAGGGGAGAGGGGGGAGGGAGAGAGAGAGAGAGAGGAGAGAGAGAGAGAGAGAGAGAGAGAGAGAGAGAGAGAGAGAGAGAGAGGCAGGGGAGGGAGAGGGAGAGAGAGGGAGAGGGATGAAGAGAGAGTGAGAGAGAGGGGGGGGAAGAGAGGGGGAGAGAGAGAGAGAGATTAAATTTTAATTATCATTCATAAAATATCTATACACAAATATTTTAAACAACTCTTATTTATTTGGCATGACTGCAAAATGTGAGAATATTTATTTGACGTGATTGCAAAAATGTGACAATATTTATTTGAGACTACTAGCTAGACCGTCAGCTTGGAAATAACTCCATCGTGTGGCTCTTAGTATTCTGAGAATTGGAAGGGAACAAATTGGAAATAAAAAATGTGCATTACCAAAGATTGCCCAAAGCCCAATAATAGGAGTGTGGTTGAGGGATGATGCACAATGGGTTTTGTACACTGATTCAAATGCTAAGAATATCAAGGAAAGCAAAGCCTATGCTGCTCAAACTATGGACCTTGGGATTATTAGATCTATTGTTCATCCAAATGGTGACCACTACATGGTAGACCTAATTGCAATACAACAATATAAAGTAAGGGAGATAAAGGGGGTAGGGGGAGGAAAAGATGGGGGAGGAAGAGGGGGAGACGGAGAGAGAGGGAGAGGGAGGGAGAGGGAGGGAGGGAGAGAGAGGGTGGAAAAGGGAGGGAGCAAGAGAGAGAATGGAAGAGAGAGAGAGAGAGAACAATATAAAGTAAAGGAGATAGAGGGATAGGGAGAGAGAAAGAGTGGGGAGGGAGAGAAGAAGAGAGAGAGGGATGGGGTATGGAGGAAGGGAGAGAGGGGGAGCATGCTGGTTTGTTATTCTTTTAAGCAGTATTGGTACTACTTTTTATATTGTAATAATGGTTCATCTTGCCACCTTAAGATATTGTATGACCCCTTAGGATGTCATATGTTCCTAAAGGGTCATGTGGTGTTCTGTGGGGTCATATAGTGTCCTATGACCCCTTAGAACCCCATATGACCCCTTAAGTGTCGTTATGGGTCATGTCATGTGTCCTTAGGGGTCATATTGTATTCTACCACTCTTGAAGACACCATATGGTATCATTATGGGTCATATGGTGTTCTAAGGGGTCATATGGTGTCCTATGACCACTTAGGACATTGTATGACCCCTTAGGTGTCAAATTTTGTAAGTAGTATTGGCACTACTTTTAATATTGTAATAATGGATCATCTTGCCACCTCAGGACACCGAATAACGCCTTAGGACATCATATGCTCGTAAAAGGCCATGTTGTTTTATGTGGGGTCTAGAGAGAGAGAGAGAGAGAGAATGGAGGGAGTGAGATGGGGGGAGAGCAAGACATGTCACATTATGTCATTACGGATCGCGTGGGGTCCTAATTGAGCCACACATGTGTTACAACACCATGTGACCCCTTGAGATATCATACATGGTCCAAAGAGGTCATTAGGTGTTATGTAGGGTCTTGAGAGAGTGAGAGAGAGAGAGAGAGGAATACAATACAGTACAATAAGATATCAAAAGATAATATATATCAATATATATATATACACATACGTCTTGTTTATAGTATAGGGGTCCCATACACCCTTTTGATGGTTTAGGCTTGTGAATGGGCCTAGATGACAAAGGTGCGGGTTGGAAGTTTGATTTCCCTCCATTTTCCTCATTTTTTACGTGTTTTGTTGTATCAACTTGGTTTCTCGACTTTGTCATCATCAGGTTTACACTTCATCAAGTGGGTATTTCCAAAATTACCACGATATTTTCACCCATCTTCTGAGCTTTCTAACCATATAATTTATTTTTTAAAATTGAACAACAATAACATATTATTATTGAATTTCTTTTATTAGTGTCTCCATAGTTCTCAGAGACATATGTCTACCATTTTTTTAATAACTTTAAATCTACTTATCCAAATTTTTAAAAAATTATATATTATTGTAGTGCACTTGATTCTTTACAATTTAAAAAAAAAATTGTATTTTTTGATTGTTTGGGTGCAAGTTATGCTTCGTGCACGAACATGTACCTGATTTTTCAGGATGTGCTTGATTGGAAAAAACTTAAAAAGCAAAATACTAAACAAAAAATGATGTCAAATTTAAAATCAATATTTACTAGGATTTACTAGTATTTTGTTTTTTATGATTTTTCCAACTTTGTCAACACATTGCACCATTTTTTCTAGGGTTGTGGCAAGGTCTACATGGTGTTGATGTTCTAATGTCTTTAGTCTATACACTATATTACAAATGGTAACTCTATTTTGTGCTAGACGACCTAGTAAATCCTCCTGTGTGGTTTGGGAAGGGTTAATCAGAGGATTAGGATGATTACAAGGCATATTTTGTTGAAGGGAATTACTTTGTTGAACATTTGATATCAAATTTAAAAGATAAAATCAAATTAATCCAAAAATTAAAAAAACTTGAACAAAATTTTAAATAAAAAACTATAAAAATGCACAAACGAATTATAAGATTACCTTTGTTACAGTGTGGCATCTCGATTTTCTTGATAGAACCAAAACCACGATCCAATTTTGCACATTATAGCCTAGGGTTTATGTCTTTTTGGTAGAGGTTGCAAGTTAAAATGACCCAGTCTTCTTTTTCAAAAAAATTTTATAATCAGAATAACCTAATTAGGTTTTCGAAACTTAAATAACCCAATTGGGTTTTTAAAAATAAAAGAACCCGATCAGTTTTTAAATAAAATTAATATCCCAATTGAGTTATGGTTTGGATTTTCATAATCGTAACCCAATTGGGTTATGTTTGCTTTTTTTTCTTTTTTTTTTCGTATGTGGCCATTGTTTTGCTCACCATCTTTGTGCACTTTGCCATGAAGATGAGTATGAAGTGAATGTTGGAGCAATAGAAAAGAATGAGGTAAAACCTAAAAAATGTTGAGTTCAATTTTCCTTTATTTGCAAGGTTCAAAGTAAGAGAGAAATCAATTATGGATTTGCATATGGGTATCAAGTGTTTTCATGTAGAGTATGTTGAGGATGTTGAAAGACATTGGTGGATAGGGTTGGTGGGTGGTGGATTGAAATCCATGAAGGAGGGGAAGAGTGGTGAGGTTATTTGGTGGAAAAGGCTTATTGAAGGTGGATTGGATCCAATGGAGGAGAAGAGGAGATGAGAGAACTTTTGGTGGAGGTTGGACTATGGTGGGCATGAGTCCATAAGAGGGAAGAGGGAACACTTGGTGGAGGAGGTTGACAAGTGTCCCAACTAAGTGATGGAAAAGGCAGAGGAAGAAGCTATCTCTATTTATATAGGTGATGAAGTTTGCTACAGGTTGTTTACAACCCAAAACGGTAGTTCAACAACCTAAATCCATTTTGTGAGTTCTACTCAAAAAATTTCCTGCCTGCGATGTTTGATGCAAGAGCACCCAAGAGAGAAAGGAATCAACATCAACTAAAAAAAATATTTACAATTTGTTTAAATTTTTGTTTGTTTTGTTTGTGTAGAGGGGAAAAAATGAACCTCTTTGACAGGTGGATAACAACCTCTCAAAGATTCACTAACCGGCCTCTCCACTCAAGATGTAGTATATCTTCATACATCCTCTGATAGCTCTTTGCACAAGGACACGCGCATGGATTATGGACAACAACGTGACGCGCTAGCGTCCTGTATGGATAGAATGCAGAGTTCACACCGAAGGGCACAATGTAATATATATGTGTTTTAGATTAACTTAAATATGATAAATGTATATTAAAGAAGGTAAAACAATTATAGGGTATGTGCACCAAGTTGTGGTACCAAAAGGGGGTCTTAAGATGCCACTTTTTTCTGAAATCAGAAAAGTCTAAACTTCAACGAAAAATTGAACATACTTACACTCCAAATTAGAAGATGCAACAAGAACAAGAGTTAGAGTTCTTTGAGTCTACTTTCTAAACTACTAAATTTTTTTGAAAATGGTGGAGATTAAGGGCTTCAAAAGGGAGGACCACAAAAAGTGGTCCTGTTTTTATGAAAAAAACATAACAGTGTCTATTGTGGCCCCCCTAAAATATTAACTTTTTTTTTTAATTTTAAAATTGCTTTGGTGAGAAACTAGCTAACACCTTGTAGTTTATGTCGGATTTTTCAGCTAATTTTTTAGTGACTACATGATTTTTTACTGTTAGAATATTTAATCTTTACTTAGCTTAGGTTTATTTTTATTTAGTTTAGGATATTCATTTGGAATTCCTACATGTAATTTGTCCTCTAGTACATGTGTGAGGACAAGTCATTTCTTTTATTTTCCTTTATTAAGGAATATTAGATTTCCTCCATAAGAGGATGTGGACACATGGCACACACATTTTATGAATGGTGGCATTCATAGATTTGGAGTTACTTTGTAACTCCTCTCCTCATCTCTATTTAAGAGATGCCTCCTCTCTCATTTCTTCTTAATGACAATATTGTAAAGAGCTTCTTGCTCTCTCTCTCTCTCTCATTTTTAGGCATTGCCTCATTCATAATATCACAAGGGGTTTTTCTTTGCTTTTCCCCTTTCAAAAGTTCTTGTGCCTCCTTCTTCACATTTGGGTGATGCTCCATGTTTATTGCTTTTCTCTTGGTAACAATTACTTCATCATAAACTTTCTTGGATTAATTTTCCTTTCCTTGCTCTTTTATTTCCTTTCATGGTATCAGAGCAGGTTTCTAATCTTTGTTTTAAGTTAACATTGATGAAGGTTACCATTCTGTGGAGTTCACCTTGTTGGAGGCATTCTTGAGAGGAGAAGAAGTTCTTTTACTAATATTTTCTATTGTGCAGGTTTTGGTTTCAGATTTTTAACTTTTTTTTTCAAACTTGTTAACAAGTTTGCCTGCAGGTTTAATCTCCTATTCTAGTTAGTTTTTATTAAAAAAAAGGGCTTTGGAAGGCTTGCCGCCAAAGTTCCTTCTTTCTAGTTTAAATTTAATTATTTTTAAAGTTTTGGATGGCTTGCCGCCAAAACTCCGATGCTAACTTCCTTTCCTGCATACTTTAGATTTCATATTCATTTGTTTTGGAAGGCTTGCCGCCAAAACAGTTTCATCATAAAGTTGTTTCTCTGATTCATATTGCAGGTTCTCACATTTTGTTTACTTGCAAGCTTTTTTTATTAAAAAAAAAGAAATTTAAGCTTCCTTGCAGGATTTTGTTATCAAATTTTCTCATTTTCTAACCTCATTCACAGAATACTAACCCTTTTTAATATCTATTGATCTATTTCAATCTTTGTTTGTGCTTATTTCAGCCTGGTTTACTTTTCATAATAAATCTTGCTGCTGACTGTATACAAAGTCTAGTAATTTGAATTTGAAGAATCAAGTGTATGTAAAGAAAAGTGAATAAGATTTTTTTTACCTAAAACTGAATCAATCTATTAAAAATATTATTCAGAGGAAACCCATTCCTCCCTTGTATGTAAATATAAAAGTTGGACAATATAAGATTAAAAAAAAACTTTTCATCTCCCCACATCCTCTCTTTCACAGCATAAACGTATGCCATTTCAAACTTCTGGTAATCTGTTAAATGTTGCAGCATCAGTTCTGTTGGTGTTATAAGCACATAAAACAAAGTCTTCTGTAAAAATATATTGTTTTGATCAGACTCTCTAATCTTTTCCTTTCAGCCAAATTATCTGCATCTCCTGCCTTGGTCTTCTTGACTCCACGGATCTTCTTAGATTTGTTCTTCCTTTCTGTTAATTGCTTCCAAAACCTACGTTGAGTTATTTGTTCTCCTGAAGCAATAGTTGGATATAAGATGTTGAATTGTTATGAGTTTATTGTATGCCAGAAAACAGATATAATCGGCAATCATCACGGTGATGCCTGTTGAAACCGTGCCTCCTTATCATATTCAAACACTTACATCATTTAGCAGAACATAACACAATAGAATTCAATGAATCAATAAATAAATCTGTAACTCCTCCACGCTGCATACCTCCTCGCTCAGTTTGGCTTCGAATACCTCATGGTTGTATAACCCCAGCGGATCTCCCATTACAGCTTTCAACTTTCATTCCGTCCACAGTATTTTCTTCGATAAAACATCAGTTGCAGTTATTATCAATGAGTAGGGTGAGATAAAGAGAAGCTTCTTGCCTGGGAGAAGTTGAGCTTTGATGATCTTTTGAAGTTTTATTCTGACTGCAGGTCTGAGGCGCATGCTAAAACCCTAAGCGAGCACAGTCCCGCCATGCAGAAAACATTCGCGTGAGTTTAATGACAGATTGAAAGCTCATTTCGTCCGTCCACGAGGCCTCAAGGGTCTGTAACAAACATCAAAAATCCTCTTCCGGTACCCTCAGATTCTCCAGTTTCACCTGCAAGTTTTTTTTTTTTTGTCTGAACGCCTCTGCTCGCTTCTACCTCTTCTTCAGTTTGCAGTAACGGCTCTGCAATCATTTTCCCGCCTTCTCACAAGTTTAAAAGTTTTTTAAAAAAAAACTTATTTTATTTAAATTAAGTTTACCCTTGTATTTTAGTTTATTTTCAATAAAATTTAAAATAAAGTTTAGTTTTATATTAAATTTTATTAAACTTTTATTTATTTTTTTAAAAAGAAAAAGTTTTAATTTAAATAGTTTTATTTTGTTATCATTAAGATTTAAAGTTTTTTTTCTAAAGTTTGCTTCAATAAATTTAATTTTACTATTAAGGATTTGAAAACAATATTTTTTGTTAAATAGTTTTGTAAATTGTTATTTTTTTTTTTAAAAGTTATTATTGAATTTCTAAGTTCAATTCTTAATCAAGGAGGTTAATTTTTATCTTTATTTTTAATCAAAGGGGTAATTTTTTTTTACAAACTATTATTTTGCTATCATGTCTACATTAATTCCAGAAATTAAATTAAATAGTTCCAATTATCATTCTTGGAAAACACATATCTCGTTTATTTTTCGTTTCAAACACCTTTTGGATGTTGCGACTGATAAAACTTTTGAACCCGCTACATCTGCTCCTCAAGCCGACCTAGATAGATGGAAGGCTCAAAATGAGGAAGCACTTGGTTTAATTGGTATTTCAATGGTTCCTGATTTGTATGTTTTAATTGGAAATTGTACAAAAGCGCATGAAGCTTGGGAAATTTTAAAAACTACTTATGATAGCTCAAATGAATCCCGAAAAATTCAACTTCAAGATCAACTTGAAGATCTAAGGTATACGGACTTTAAAACTATGGATGAATTCTTATTAAAGTTTGATTCTGTTAATAGTCAATTAACTGGTTTAGGAGTTACTCTTGCTGATTTATGTTTAATTCATCTTATTCTTAAAAAATGTCTTCCTCGTCAATTTCAACAATTTATTACGAATATTCATGCTCAACTTGCTATTCCTAGCTTAGCTACTCAATTAACATATGATATTTTTCGTAATTTATTGCGTCAAGAGGAAGCTAAATTAATTCAATTTGGTACTCTTAAAAGTAGTGAACATGCTTTTATGTCTAAAAATCAAAATCATAATAATAATTTTAGATCCAATAATAATAAACATAATCATAATCATAATAATAATCATCATAACAATCACAAATCTTCTAATTATCAATCTCATTCTAAATCCTATCATAATAATTCTCATAATAATAATCATAATAATAATCACAATAATCAAAGGAATAATTCTCAAACAAGACCCCATTGCACATATTGTGGGAAAGATGGACATATTACTAATAATTGTTTTAAGAAACAAAATGGTAAAAAGCCCATGAATCAAAATAATCAAAATAATCAACATAAACCTCATTATAAGAAGGGTAATAATAATAATGGTAATTCATCTCGTCATGCATTTACATGTACTTATAATGTTTCTCAACCACTTGAGTGGATTATTGATTTTGGTGCATCTCAACATGTTACTTCTCATAAAGAATGTTTTGAATCTTTGCATCCCGATACTTCTAATATTCCTGTTCAATTAGCTAATAATCATAGTTGTAAAGTTGAAGCTATTGGTGATGTGAATGTTCCTAATGGGAAATTACATGATGTTCTTTATGTTCCTGAATTAAAATCAAATTTGATTTCAGTTCCTAAACTTTGTCAAGATTATAAGATTAACTTTTATAGGGGCATATGTTATATCATTGATCCAAACACTAATCATGTTATTGCTACTGCTAAAATGGATAGTGATAACTTATTCAAGTTCTATGAATTTGCTCCTCCAAAGTATTCTTTGCTTACTACTGTTGATTTTACTATATGGCATGAAAGACTTGGCCATCTCAATTCTGATTATATTTCATTAATGCAAAAAGCAAATATGGTTGATGGATTGCCTAGTATTGTTCCTTCTCAAATTGTTTGCAATGGTTGCATGAGTGGTAAGATGCATAGGGAACCCTTTCCTCATGGTCAATCTTGGAGGGCATACACTAAATTGCACCTCGTTCATAGTGATCTCTTGGGTCCCATGGAGAATCCCTCCATCCAAGGTTCAAGGTATGCACTTACCTTTGTTGATGATTTTTCAAGGAGAACATGGATATATTTCCTTCATAGTAAGGATCAAGTGCTTGATGTTTTTACTGAATTTCATATGTTTGTAGAAAGGCAATCTGGTTCTAAAATTAAGATTCTTCGTACTGACAATGGAAGAGAATATGTCAATAATGCATTTAATGCTTATTTGAAATCTTTTGGAATTAAACATGAGCTTACCATTCCTTATACACCACAACAAAATGGTGTGGCAGAACGGAAGCATAGGACAATTGTTGAAATGGCTAGATGTTTATTACATGCTAAAAATATGGATTACAAGTTTTGGGCTGAAGCTATGGCTTGTGCAACATATTTAATTAATAGAACACCTACCAAAGCCTTAAAGGATAAAACTCCTGAAGAAGCTTGGTCTGGTAGAAAGCCTAATTTGCAGAATTTAAGAATTTTTGGTTCCATAGCTTATGTTCACAAACCTAAGGAAAAAAGAAAAAAATTAGATGCTAAATCTTCTCCTTTTATTTTTGTTGGTTATGATGAAAATACTAAAGGTTATAGAGTTTACAATCCTATTACTAACAAGGTAAAAGTTGCAAGAGATGTTTGTATTGCAGAAAAAGGCATTCATGATTGTTCTAAAGTGAAGGATGATGACCTTGGTCAAACCAAAGTTGTGCTTGTGGAGGACCAACCTCCTTCTCTTAACCCTACTCCTAATGCATCTCTTTCTATTCCTTCTAGTGATAGTGATGATGATAATAATAACTCTACTCCTCATGACTCTTCTTCTAGTGATGAATCCATTACTTCTAAAAGAATACCTAAATGGTTTAAATCTTTAATTCAAGATAGTGATGAATACTTAGCTAGAATGGATAAACTTCAAGCTAGAAGAGTTAATTATTGTAATTATGCTTTAATGACTACTATTATGAATTCTAATGATCCTAAAACATTTGATCAAGCTAAAAATCAACCACATTGGCAAAAAGCAATGAAGGAAGAATATGATACTCTAATTTCTAACCAAACTTGGGATTTAGTTCCCTTGCCTCATGGTGAAAATCTTGTTTCTTGCAAGTGGCTTTATAAAACTAAATTGAATGCTAATAATCAAGTTACTAAATTTAAAGCTAGATTAGTTGCTAGAGGTTTTTCTCAAATTGAAGGCTTAGATTATAATGAAACTTTTGCTCCTGTTGCTAAAATGCCTACAATTAAACTTGTGCTTGCTTTAGCTTCTAGAATGAATTGGCCTATTCACCAAATGGATGTTAAAAGTGCTTTTCTTAATGGTGATTTACATGAAGAAATTTATATGTCTCAACCTCCTGGTTTTATTAAAGAAGGTAATGCACACTTAGTTTGTAAATTAAAGAAATCAATTTATGGATTAAAGCAATCTCCTAGGGAGTGGTATTCCAAGATTAATGAATTCTTTCTTTCTCAAGGCTTTATAAGAAGTAAAAATGATCCTAACTTGTATATTAAACATAGTGAAGATGATATTATAATTATTATCTTGTATGTAGATGATTTGATTCTTACTTCAAGTTCCAGTACTTTGATTTCTGATATTAAGTTTCAACTTAATCAAAAATTTCAAATGACTGATTTAGGTCTTTTACATTATTTCTTAGGAATGCAAATTTGGCAAACCTCTAAAGGAATTTTCTTATCTCAAAGTAAATATGCTCAAGATCTCATAGATAAGTTTAAAATGAATGATGCTCATCATGTTTCAATTCCTATTGAATTAGGCACTAAGTTAATGCTTGATATGCAAACTCCTCTTGTTGATGCTACTTTGTATAGACAATTAGTTGGAAGTTTAAATTATTTAACTCTTACTAGGCCAGATATTGCTTATAGTGTTGGTTTGGTTTCAAGATTCATGTCTAAACCTCAACAAACACACTTTAAAGTTGCTAAAAGAATTTTAAGATATATTAAAGGAACAATTAATGTAGGTTTGTTTTATGATGCAAATTCTGATTTTACTTTAAAAGGTTTTACTGATTCTAATCTAGGTGGAGATCCCAATGATGGGAAATCTACTTGTGGTTATTGTTTTTTTGCTGGTTCAGGAGCAATTTCTTGGAATAGTAAAAAGCAACAATCTACCTCTCTTGGATCCACTGAAGCTGAGTACAAAGGATGCACTAATGCTTCCAAAGAAGTCTTGTGGCTTAGAAGACTACTTGAAGATTTGGGTCTACCTCAACACGAACCAACTCCATTGTATTGTGACAACCAAAGTGCCATTGCCTTGGCTAAAAATCCAGTTTTCCATGCAAGGACAAAACACATTGCTCTCCAACACCACTTTATTAGAGAACAAATTGAAGACAAGCAAGTTTCACTCCTCTATTGCAAGGGGGAAGACCAAATTGCAGATATTTTGACCAAGCCACTTTGTAAAGAAAAATTCCAATTTCATTGTAAAAATATTGGATTACAACCCATTGAAGGGTTTGATGTAAGCTCCCCAAGTAAAGCTTAAGGGGGGTGTTAGAATATTTAATCTTTACTTAGCTTAGGTTTATTTTTATTTAGTTTAGGATATTCATTTGGAATTCCTACATGTAATTTGTCCTCTAGTACATGTGTGAGGACAAGTCATTTCTTTTATTTTCCTTTATTAAGGAATATTAGATTTCCTCCATAAGAGGATGTGGACACATGGTACACACATTTTATGAATGGTGGCATTCATAGATTTGGAGTTACTTTGTAACTCCTCTCCTCATCTCTATTTAAGAGATGCCTCCTCTCTCATTTCTTCTTAATGACAATATTGTAAAGAGCTTCTTGCTCTCTCTCTCTCTCTCATTTTTAGGCATTGCCTCATTCATAATATCACAAGGGGTTTTTCTTTGCTTTTCCCCTTTCAAAAGTTCTTGTGCCTCCTTCTTCACATTTGGGTGATGCTCCATGTTTATTGCTTTTCTCTTGGTAACAATTACTTCATCATAAACTTTCTTGGATTAATTTTCCTTTCCTTGCTCTTTTATTTCCTTTCATTTACTAACTTACGAAGTGGACACATCTTGAAAAATAGAAATTTGAGCATGCTCCCCCCTAAAATCATTGAAAACTAATTTAAAATCAAAACTTTTTTTTTAAATTGTGTAGAATGGAGTCTAGTTTCTAAAAATGTAAGTTTCTTCAAAATCCGATGAACGTGTGAAAAACTATAGCCAAAATAGTGCATGTTGGTTTTTGACAAAAAATGGGCACACTAACAAAAGAAATTATAGATGAAAGCCTTAACGAAATCAAAATGTGAAAAGAATTACATGCTTGGATAGCTAAGAGAGAGCTTGAAGTCGCTATGGTTTTTTTTAGTTTCATTGAAGCACATGCAAACTTGATGGAGAGCACGGCCAAAGATATGTTAAATTTTTTCATCTTTTGATAAAAACACGTCTCAGACCTATAATGGTCGTCCAACCCTTTGGGTTGGATGCCCAAGTACAATCCAATATGTCTATTTTCTTTCTTATACTTTAAGTTATATTTCATGTATATATTGGAAGGATGTTTGAGAGTGGTTTCAGCTCTATAGGAGTTATAATGTAGATTCTAGTTTTTAGAGGATCATATAAAGTTTCAGACTGTCAAATTTCAGTAATTAGCATGATCCTATTAGCATTTTTTATCTATACATATCTATCTCCTTCTCTTGTTTCTCTCACTTCTCTCTCCCTTCTCTAGGTATATCCCATCCTCTCTATTCATCCCTTCCTTATACCCCAATTTCTATCCTTGACTCCCTCCCTCTCTCTTCTTCTCTCTCACCCTCTTATTGTTTCTCTCCCCTCCCACTCCTTTCTCTTGGTCCCTACCTATCCCTTCAATCCTCTCTCTCCCCTTCTAGGTTTCTCACTTATCTAATTGTCCACCCTCTAGTTCTCTCTCTCCCTCACCACCTTTCTCTCCCTTCCCCTTACCCCTATATATTTATGAACTATCTCCCTCTCTTCTCTCTCTCTCTCAAAACCTATCTATCTCCTCATTTGATAGGTATCTCACTCCCTCCATTTCTACCTCTCCATCCATCCCCTCTTACCCAGGCCATCTTTTTGTTCTTATATCTCTTCTCTTCTTCATCCTTCCCCTCTCTAGTTCTCTCCCTTCCTTTCTTCCCCTCTCCCTCTCTATCTCCCTCCCCCACTCTCTCTTCTCTCTTCCTCCGTTATTATCTATCTTCATTGTCTGGGTCATTACCTCTCCATCCCACCCTCTCTAGGTTTCTCTCCCCTTCCTCTCCACCTATCTACCTCTTCACATAGGTCTCATTACCCACCTCTCTTTATCCCCCTCTATCTATCTCACTCCTTTCTCACCATCTAGGTCTCTCACCTATCTATACATCCCTCTATAGTTCTCTCCCTCCCTCTCTACCTCTCTCTCTCTCCCTCCTCTTCTCTTCCTCCCCTTACCTATTTATCTCCTTCTTCCATAGGTCTCTGACTCTCTCCATGTCTACCTCTCCATTTATCCCATCTTACTCATCTCTTTTTTCTTTTTTCTCTCCTCTTCTATCTCCCCCCCCCCACTTTAGGTATATCCCTCCCTTCTCCTCTCCCTCTCTATCTCCTCATCCATACATACCCCCATATATATCTCACTCCCCAACTTTTTTATTCTCTCTTCCTCTTGTATTATCTCTCTCTACATTCTAGGTCATCAACTCTCTCTCCCTTCTCTAGGTTTCTCACTTCCTTCTTCTCCACCTGTCTACCTCTGCATCATGTCTCATTACTCACCTCTCTCTCTCCCCCTCTATCTATCTCAATCCTCTCTCTTTTCATCTAGAGGTCTCTCATCTCTCCTTCTTCCCCATATAGTTCTCTCACCTATCTATTTGTCCCCTCTTTAGTTCTCTCCCATTGGGACATCGTATGGTCCTAAGGGGTCATATGGTGTCCATAGATAGACCTAGATAGGGAGAGAGAGAAGTGACATAGATAGAGGGGGATATAGAGAGGTGGGTAATTATATAAGGATGTATAATTAGGGAGGTAGAGAGGGAGGAAGGGAGAAACCTAAAGAATAGAGAGAGAGAGAGAGAGAGAGAGAGAGAGGAGGGATGGGGGATCAAGATGGAGAGAGGAAGAAAGGGAGAGAAACCTAGAGAGGGGAGAGATAGGTATGTGTGTGAGAGAGAAAGAGAGAAAGAGGAGGGATGGGGGATCGAGATGGAGAGAGGAAGAAAGGGAGATAAACCTAGAGAGGGGAGAGATAGGTGTGTGTGTGTGTGTGTGTGTGTGTGTGTGTGTGTGTGAGAGAGAGAGAGAGAGAGAGAGAGAGAGAGAGGTATCAATACAACCAATACCCCCAACCCTATGTAAGGGAGAGACTGAGAGACCAAGAGAGGGAAGAGGTAGATAGGTTAGGGAGGGAGAGAAAATAAGAGAGAAAGAGGGGTAAGGAGGTAGAGAGGAAATAATTATAGACCTAGATAGGGAGAGAGCAATGACATAGATAGAGGGGGATATAGAGAGGTGGGAGATCTAGAGCCTAGGAAGAAAGAGGTGAGAGGACTAGGTTGGAAAGATAGAGGTGAGGGAGATAGAGGGGGAGAGACATGTGGGTAATGAGGGATCAAGATGGAGAGAGGAAGAAAGGGAGAGAAACCTAGATAGGGGAGAGACAGGTGAGAGAGAGAGAGAGAGAGAGAGAGAGAGAGAGAGAATTACCCCCAACCCTATGTAAGGGAGAGACTGTGAGACCAAGAGAGGGAAGAGGTAGATAGGTAAGGGAGGGAGAGAAGAAAATAAGGGAGAAAGAGGGATAAGGAGGTAGAGAGGAAATAATGATAGACCTAGATAGGGAGACAGAGTAGTGACATAGATAGAGGGGGATATAGAGAGGTGGGTAATTATAGAGGAAAGAGATGTAGAGGTGGGAGATATAGAGCCTAGGAAGAAAGAGGTGAGAGACCTAGGGTGGAAAGGTAGAGGTGAGGGAGATAGAGTGGGAGAGACATGTGGGTAATGAGACAAAGATGGAGAGGTAGAGAGGTAAAGAAGAAGGGAAGGAAAAACATAGGTATGGAGAGAGAGGTTGGGAAGAAGAGGTAGTGATAAAGAGAACAAAGAGAGAGTGGAGAGAAATAATAGGAGGAGGAGAGAGATGTTAAAATAGGTCATATGGTGTCTTAAGGGTTCATATAGTGTCCCGAGGGGTCATATGGGGTCCTAAGGGGTCATATGGTGTCCTAAGGGTCATATAGTGTCCCAAAGGATCATATGATGTCATTAGAGGTTATATGGTGTCCTATGGGGTCATATGGAATTGTTAGGGATCATTTGGGGTCCATACATGTGTTAGAACACCATATGACCCCTCCGAACACCATGACTCCTTAAGACATCATATTGTCCTAAGGGGTCATATGGTCTCTTAAGTGGTCATGTCATGTACTAGGAGGTTAAAAGGGATCATATATTTTCTTAAGGGGTCATATGGTATCTTAAGGGGTTATATGGTGTCCTAAGGGGTCATATGGTGTCATTAGGGGTCATATGGGATCCTAACAGGAGGGAGATGTGATGACCTAGAGAGGGGAGGGAGAGCGAAGAGGGGAGAGGGAAGAATAAAGAGAAAGAGAGAGCTAAGAAGAGAGGGAGAGATGGGTAGTGAATGATTGAGAAAGAGAGAGGGAAGAGGTAGATAGGTAAGGGAGAGAGAGAAGAAAATAAGATATATAAGTTCACAAAGAGAGAAAGAGGGGTAAGAAGGTGGAGAGGAAAGAATTGGAGATGAGAGAGATATAGAGGTGAGTGATCTAGAGCCTAGGAAGAGAGAGGTGAGAGACCAAGGGTGGAAAGATAGAGGTGAGGGAGATAGAGCGGGAGAGAGAGGTGTGTAATGATACAAAGAAGGAGTGGTAGAGAGGTAAAGATGGAGGGAAGGAGAAAAATATGTATGGAGAGAGAGGATAGGAGGGGTAGGTAGTGATGAACAGAACAAAGAGAGAGCAAAGAGAAGCAATAGGAGGAGAAGAGAGATGGAGGGAGGGAAGGATAGATATGTTGGCATTTTGATGATGTTTTGATTATCATTGATGGACAGACACTTTCTTGATGTATGAGTTATGCTCAATCCGTAATTGTTCCGACTGGTATTATGTATTATTGAATGTATAGTCTTTAGACTATTGATATTTTGTAGAAGATGTTTATCGGTCACAGATTGACTGAAGAGCTCAAGCGGTATGAAGACCCAAGTGGTATGAGGATCTCAAGCGGTACGAAGGACCCAAGAGGTAGTTAACTTTTGATCGGAACACTATGATCTACCAGTCTTCATTTTTGTCAACCGGTAATCGGTATATTGTATTAACCGGTATTACTCTATGATGAGTTACCAACCGGTATTACTGTAATGTGTGATGAGTTATCATCCACTGACACTTTGGTGGTGTTTTTGTGTCGTATTACAAAATTTGTCTAGATACAGTAAACCTAGGAACTTGTAGTCTAATCCTATTGGACCGACATGAAATCAGATTCCTTTATACAGACATCATGTCTAGGGTTTGCATGAGAGATGTGTAAGACATAGAGTATGAGATAGTGTGTGATCATTTAAGAGAATAGTAGGTCTATGTGAAGAGATAGAGTGTGGAGATATTGAAGAATGAAGTAATGCTAAAATGCATTAACAATGAGATGACAAGGATCTAATTAAGCATACTGTGCTATTGTCTAGATCATTCACTTGTTGATTACTCACATCTTTGACAAGTTTGAAACCATTAACCGGGTAGGCTCAGCAAAGCCTTTGTAAATCCTCTAACAAGGTGGTTCACAACTGTGGATCTGAAATCCTTTAACAAGGTAGTCTTTAACAGGACTTATCTCCTAATAGAGATCTAGATTCCTTTATAGGATCTATTTTGGTGAAGAACATTGTATGACCTTAACCAATCTGACCTTAACTGGTCTGGTTTCTATTTTGCAGATAGTTACTTGTGAGTTTCTGCTCACCGTGGTTTCTCCCATTTGGGTTTCCATGTCAAATATCTTGTGTTATGGTGATTATGCTCTTGTGGGTGAATGCTTTGTTTTCTATTTGGTTTGCATTTATCTTAACTGGTTTATTAGTGAATCTGTTGCACCAGTTATCTAGTAAACTATTTAAAAGATTGATTATAGTACTTTTTTGTATACTAATTCACCCCCCCTCTTAGTATGCATCAATTGGTATCAGAGCCAACCTTTCTTTAAGTCTAACCACTTGGAAGGAGATATGGGGGAATACAGTGTGAGGGAACTTACTCATCATCTCACTCAGACTGAGAGAGCCTATGATGAACTCAAAGTCAAGTATAAACCCTCTCTGACCAAAAGAAGAGAGCATGCTAAGAAACGGATGGAACTCACTGAAAATAGCTCTTCTAATGAAGCAGACATGGATGCCCTAGTTGAAGAAGTTGAAAAACTGAATGAATCTAATGCCAACCTGAGAAGGGAGTTGGAAGGACTAACTATCAGAATGTGTCAAGAGCTTGAGAATATAAGGAAAGCTAAAGATTTGGTAAAAGACAAATATCATGAGATTTCTAAGATGAAGAAAGAAATCAGTACCCTTACCACTCATCTCTAAGAGAGTAAAGTGGAAAAAGAAGAAATGCAAGGTGAACTAAACATGGCTATTTCTAAGAATGCAAACTTGATGGAATCCAATGCTACTATTTCCAAGGAACTTACTCAGTCAAAGGAGATACTTGCCAAATTCAATAAGAGTACTGCTAAGCTAGAGAAAAAGTTGGAATCGACAAAGCCAATAAAGAATACCAGTGGACTTGGTTTCTCTAGATATGAGGAAGGTGAGACCTATGGAACAAAAGCTAAAGCATCAAAGAACCAACTGACATCCAAAGGAAAAGGTAAGGAAAAATTTAAACATGTTTGCTTTAATTGTCTCAAAGAAGGACATACTGCCAATGTGTGTAGAAGCAAGGCATACAACAATTTTCCTTATTTTCAAAACAATATGCCTATATCGAATAGATTCAATGGAAATTGTTATGAATGCAACAAGTTTGGGCATAGAGCATTTGAATGCAGGTCTATTTTGCACAACATTGGGATATATCCTCTAAGGACTCAAGGAGTTATTCCAGAACTTCTTGTAAATCGGAATCCGAACCGGTACAATACCTATGACCATCGGTCAGTTGGTTATCAAGCAGCAACTAGTTGGAGAGCAACTTGTTTGATCTGTTGTAGTAGCGGTCATACTACTGCAACATGTAGAAGGAAGAATGGAAGTATGAATAATGGACCATGGAGAACACCTGGAATGGTATGCTATCACTGCAACAAACCGAGACACACTGCCAGAACTTGCAGACAGAAAGAATCAATCGAGTGATATACTGATCACTCCAGAAGGGAAGATTGATGTTGAAACTGTTCAAGCAGAAATGAATAAAACTTGGAAAAATAAATCAGAGGAAGAATCACAGGATGAACCTATTTCTGCACCTAGTGTGGAAGTCTCTGAACCAGCAAACTAAGCTTCGAAAAGCCTAGGGGGAACATATCGGTGCAATATTTCAAATCCCCTGGTTTATATCGGTAAAGACCTTTATCAGTATTTGTTACCTATCAATCGACAGAAGATTAGAAGTAGTAAAAGGAAAAAATAGGGTTTGAACCCTAGCGGTGATGTATTTATTACGGTTAGTGAGAGTTGTTTAAAAGGGATTTTCATCGTCATTTTTCTCACTAGTTTTTGAAAGAAGAATTTTCAAGAGCGGTTTGTCTAGCGATTCAAAGTGAATTCAAAAATCTTGCAGAGGAATCTAGTGATCTTTTTCAATCTATCAGTGAAGAATACTAAGAAGTGATCTAGCAACCGAAGCAGTGTATTGTGGGTGACATTGGAAAACCCTAAATTTTGGATTGTGAAGGTATTTCTTGAAAAAATTTCTTATCATGGCTTCTAGTTCTAGTGCACTTGTAGATTCAGTTGAATTTCTTCAAAAGAAAATGAAATACAATGCCCTATCCCAAACACCTACCAGAGTTATTGTTGAGGGAGATATTTTAGTGTATATAGATTGTAAATTGGAAGACCTAGGATCCCTAGTGATTCATTCCCTACTAAGTCTGTTCTATGGAGATGACAAGAAGATCAAACCTGAGTATAGTGTCCTTGAGAAGATGAAACTACAGAGTGTGGTATATTTTCTGGAAAAGTTCATAGAAGAACATATTCACATCATCCTTAGCAGAGTGCATGGTGACAAGATGTATCTTGAGTGGACCCATGACATCACACCAAAAGAAATTTATGCCGTCACCAGTTTCTACAATATTGGAGAGGTACTAGCTCTACGGAAGGTCACCAAAACTGAAATGATAAAGCTCACCAGTTCTGTGAGTGACCAATGAGCGATGACCATCAACACCATCTTTGATGATCTGGTAAAATATGCTTGCATGGTGATTGGTTACCAGATATTTTATGCTAGCAGAATGAATTATGTCCCTGCTACTGCAATGAATGTTGCTTATAGGATGATCAAGGAAGACACTACATTTGACCTATGTACCCATCTACAAAAGCAATTGTTGTTGAATCTAAAGCCCATCAAATAGGACAATTCTCTAAGGTTCAAGTTTGGCCAACTTCTGGTTAGTTTATTCTTCTACTTTCAAGGTTATTTCTCTGGAGTAGGTGATGTTCAATGGTCTACTGAGCTACCGGTTTCCAGGCAGATAAAGGAGAGTCTACAAGTAGTGGGAACTGGATATCCTGATGTTCTAAATAAGTATTTTGATGAATTCAAGCAGAAAATGAGCCAGAGAATGAGGATATCTGATAATATTGTGAAGAAGTATGAAAATGACATCTGCTTCACAATAAGGATAGATGAATGCATAATGGAAGTGGTGGAACCCAGAAAGGAAGTAGTTTAACCTATGGGGTATGAAGTGGTGAATGACATGTTGATTGGGTATGCCTCTACCCTACTTGCCTCACCATTGGATGCAAAGAAAAAGAGAACTGGTACCTACTTGGAAAGGGTCACACTGATTGAAGAACCAAAAAAAAAAAGGGCAAAGTAGTGCCATCGATATCTGCATTGGTTACCTCTGCCACTCTGAAAGTGACCAAGCGATCACTAGCCAAAAAGAAACTTGAGATTGTTCTAGCAAAATTTTTCGAGAGGAAGTGGAAATCTAGGAATCACTCACTGAAGTCAGAGGACACAGAACCGAAGGCTGAAACAAAGAAATCAAAGCAATCAAGCAAAAATACAAAGTCTACCGGTAATGCACCAGCAACTTCTACACTAGTAAATATAGATATTTCTTCTTATAAGCCAATGACACATTGTCAGAGGATAATTAAGAATATTAGGAGGAAAGTGCTTGATGATTTAAAGGAATATTTTGATGACTTTAGTGATAGTGAGAAAGAAGAGGTAGAAAAGGAGGTCATTAACTATTTATGTATTAATGATCAGTCACCATCTGAGATTAGATTGGTTACACCAGATTCTTTGTATAATTCTTTAGATAATAAATGGTGCATTGCCATTGAAAGAGAACAAGAGATCAAGGAGAAAAATTTTGCACAATACTTTCCTGATGCTTCAAATTCTGAGTTATTTGAAATAATGGATAAGAACAAAGGCATCTTCTTCATGAGAAGGAGAAGACTCGGGATACTAGAAGGTAAAGCTTGTGAAGTGGAACAGGATACACACATACATGTCAAAGCTGCTGTCAGAATACACCAAGTATCTGAAGCTAATAAGAAGGCTGAATAAGAACCTGACCTATCCTCAGGCAAACTGGATGAGGTATTTGACAGTTAGGGTGAAAGAGTGATAGAGAAAATTGATCCTATTGATGTGGATGCATTAGATATTGAGGATGTCACTCCAGATAAAGAAACAACTGAGATAGAGAAACAAGACAAAGAGAAAGCATAGAAAGAACAAGAAGAAAAGGTGAGGAAAGAAGAAGAGAAGAGGAAAGAAGAGGAAAAGAGGAAACAAGAAGAAGAGAAGAGGAAAGAAGAGGAGAAGAGGAAAGAAGAGGAAAAGAGGAAACAAGAAGAAGACAAGAGGAAGGAAGAAGAAAGGAAGAAGGAGGAAGAGAAGAAAAAGAAGGAAGAGGACAAGAAGAAGGGAGAAATGGAGAAGAAACAAGAAGAGGAGAAAAAGAAAGAGTTAGAGAAGAAGAAAGAAGAAGAAAAGAAAAGAGTGGAAGCAGAGAAGAGAAAACAAGCGGAGACTCCTAAGGCAACCGGTGATCAAACCAAACAGGTTGATACCACCAGTCCTATTGATCTAACTCTTGCAAGTCTGACTCAATCAATAGATGAGTCTGAGCTACTACGAAGCATCAAACTTGCACAAGAGAGACTGGAAGAATTGCAAAGGAAGAAAGAACAGGATGTCATACAAACTGCGATTGACACCGTTACTAGTCTAATTCTTGATACCAATCTCCCCAGTACTGATTCCTCTCTATCCAAGCTTAAACTTCTTTGTACCGTAGTGGAGGACCAGATACAATGCTTGAAAGATGTTTTTTGAAGCACCTACAAAGAAGAACCATGAAAAGGCACTCAATGTTGCCTTAGTCAAGCAAATGAATGAGCTCCGGACACAACTACTGAAACAACAGAATGATATCAGTGTTGCTATAGGTGAAGGTAAATTACTATTTAGTAATATCTGCCAACCCCATCTATTTTGTGAAGATGTGCTCAAACAGAAAGCTCAACTTTAATCAGAGTTATAGGGTTATATCAACACCTTCAAGATGCCCTATGACTTATTCACTACATATGGGCAAATGGTTCATCATTTTCTACGTTAGACTGCCAAGATGGACTTAGAGATCAGCAACCGGACTAAAGATTTGCAGGAGCTTCAACTGCTCCTATTGCCAAGACGCAGATTCTTCAGAAATGTTTTCTCAACCTGGAAGCTATTACAATAACTCAAGAGATGAGTGCCATTGATGCAATGAAAGAACTGACATTCCAGATGAAGACTGACAGTGAGGTTGCTACCTCATTACTTGAGTCATGGACATTGGACATGAAAACTTTTATGCAGGACTTTAAATCTATTTTTGAGAAATTTCATTCCTTATTGTCATGAGCATTTACTCTATTTTAATTGTATAAGGAAATAGGGGTTACTTGGCATTACTTTGTCATTGTTGGCAAAGGGGGAGTAGTGTTTAGTAAAATTTTTGGTGAATGTTACCATTTCATGCACTTACTTGTAATTTTTACAAAAGGGGTAGTGTATATGCTTAAGGGGAGTAATTTTGACTGTAGCATCATTTTGTTATTATTGTAAAACACTTAGATGTCAAAATTTTCCTAAGTGTTGCCATCAATGTTAAAGGGGGATATTGTTGGCACTTTCATGATGTTTTGATTGTCATTCATGGACACACACTTTCTTGATGTATGAGTTATGCTCAACCGGTAATTGTTCCAACTGGTATTGTGTATTATTGAATGTATAGTCTTTAGACTATCAGTATTTTGCAGAAGATGTTTAGGTATTTTGCAGAAGATGTTTACCAGTTATAGATTGACTGAAGAGCTCAAGCGGTATGAAGACCCAAGTGGTATGAGGATCTCAAGTGGTACGAAGGACCCAAGCGGTAGTTAACTTTTGATCGGAACACTATGATCTACTAGTCTTCATTTTTGTCAACCAGTAATTAGTATATTGTATTAACCGGTATTACTTTGTGATGAGTTACCAACCGGTATTACTATAATGTGTGATGAGTTATCATCCACCGATACTTTGGCGGTGTTTTGTGTCGTGTTACCAAATGTGTCTCGATACACTGAACCTAGGAACTTGTAGTCTAATCCTATTGGACCGACATGAAATCAGATTCCTTTATAAGGACATCATGTCTAAGATTTGCATGAGAGATGTGTAAGAGATAGAGTATGAGACATTGTGAGATCATTGAAGAGAAGATTAGGTCTATGTGAAGAGATAGAGTGTGGAGATATTGAAGACTGAAGTAATGCTGAAAGGCATTAACAATGAGCTGACAAGGATCTAATTAAGCATACTATGCTATTGTCTAGATCATTCACTTGTTGATTACTCACATCTTCGACAAGTTTGAAACCCTTAACCGGGTAGGCTCAACAAATCCTTTGTAAATCCTCTAACAAGGTGGTTCACAACTATGGATTTGAGATCCTTTAACAAGGTAGTCTTTAACAGGACTTATCTCCTGACAAAGATCTAGATTCCTAACAAGATCTGTTTTGGTGAAGAACATTGTATGACCTTAACTGGTCTGGTTTCTATTCTATAGATAGTTATTTGTGATTTTCTGCTCACCGTGATTTTTCCCATTTGGGTTTCCACATCAAATATCTTGTGTTATGGTGATTTCTCTCTTGTGGGTGAATGCTTTGTTTTCTATTTGGTTTGCATTTATCTTAATCGGTTTATTAGTGAATTTGTTGCACTGGTTATCTGGTAAACTGTTTAAAAGATTGATTACAATACTTTTTGTTATACTAATTCACCCCCCCTCTCAGTATTCATCAATATATGGAGATAAGGAGGGAAGGTGAGAGAGAGGGAGAGAGTATAGGAGAGGCCTAGAGAGGGGAGAGAGAGAGAGAAGAAATAAGGAGAAGAGAGGGAGAGTAATAGGTCTAGAGTTTATGGGAGACAAAGAGGTGATGAGAGAGATAAGCGAAGGAGAGAGTTCATAAAGGGAGATGGGTAAGATGCAATGGAGAGAGAGAGATTGAGAGGAAGGGAGAGAACTAGAGAGGGGATAGAGAGAGATGAGATATGTAGAGGGTGAGAGAGAGGTTAAATACCTAGATGGGAGAGAGAGAGAGGGGAGAGATAGATAAAGGGGCATAGAGATAGGTGTCTATTGAGACATGGATGTAGAGATATAGAGGTGGAGAGAGAATGAGTGAGGGAGTGAAAGTAGGAGGGAGAGGTGATGACCTAGACAATGGAGAGAGGGAATAGATAAAAGAGAAAAGAGATGACTAAGAGGGCATGGATGGAGAGGTAGACATGGAGGGAGTCAAAGACATAGGGAATGAGAAGAGAGAGAGAGACAGAGACAGAGACAGAGACAGAGACAGAGACAGAGAGAGTTCATAAACGAATAGGGGTAAGGGGGAAGGGAGAGAAAGGTGGAGATAGGAGAGAACTAGAGGGTGGACAATTAGATAGGTGAGAAACCTAAAGGAGGAGAGAGAGGTGGGTAATAATATAAGGAGGGAGGGATGGTGAGACCTAGATATGGGGAGAGAGAGGATAGAAGGGATAGGCATTAACCAAAAGAATGGAGAGGGAGGGGAAAATAATATTAAGAGAATGACAGAGAAGAAGAGAAAGGGAAGGAGTTCAGGATAGAAACATGATTAAGGAATGAAAGGCAGAGAGGGTGGGATATACCTAAAGAGAAGAGAGAGAAGTGAGAGAGATAAGAGCGGGAGAGAGATATAGAGATAAAAATGCTAATAGGAGCATGTTGATTACTGAAATTTGACTAAGTTTGAAATTTTATATGATCCTCTAAAAACTAGAATCTACATTATGTTGGCATTTTTTATGATTATGTTGTGGTTGTCATTGATGGACACACACTTGCATTGAGAGCACTCTTGTATGTATAAGTTAAAGCTCAACCGATACTTGTTCCAACCAGTATGATGCATTATAGTCCTTAGACTATTGGTGTTTTGCAGAAAGTGATTACCGATCTGAAGCGGTATGTAGACCTCAAGTGGTTTGAGGATCCCAAGCGGTATGAAGGATCAAAGCGACACATATTTCCTAGTCTTCATCTTGTCAAACCGACAATCGGTATTTTGCTGAAACCGGTATTTTGTATGAACCAGTAATACTCTATGATGAGTTACCAACCGACATTTTGTGATGAGTTACCATCCACCGAATGTTTGACGGTGCTGACACTTTAACGGTGCTTTTTGTGTCGTGTTACAAAATATGTCTAGATGCATTGAACCTAAGAAATTGTATTGTAATCCTATTGGATCGACATTAAATCAGATTCCATTATAAGGACATCATGTCTAGGGTTCTAGGTTGTTGATGTAGTTGCTACGGTTTAAGGTGGTTGATGAGTTAGAGAGAGTATGAATGTGTTGAAGACTGAAGTAATTATGGAATGCATTAGAAACGAGCTATCAAAGATCTAACCAAGCAATCTGTGCTATTAGCTAGATCACTCACTTGTTGATTACTCACATCCTCGACAAGTCTGAAGCGCTTAACCGGGTAAGCTCAGAGTAGCCTTTGTAAAATCCTCTAACAAGGTGGTTCACATCTGTGGATCTAAAATCCTCTAGCAAGGTAGTCTTTGATTGGACTTATCTCCTAATAGAGATTGAGATTCCTAACAGGATCTGTTCTGGTAAAGAACATTGTATGACCTTAACCGGTCTAGTTCCTATTCTGCAAATAGTTACTTGTGAGTTCCATCTCACCGTGGTTTTTCCCATTTGGGTTTCCACATCAAAATCTCTTGTGTTATGGTGTTTGTACTTCTGTGGGTGAATGCATTATTTGCTATTTGGTTTACATGTGTGCTAACCAGTTTGTCTGCTAAACTGTTTTACTGGTTTACTGGTAGTCTAGTAAAGTGTTTAAGTACATTGATTTTTGGCATACTAATTGACCCCCCCCCCCTCTTAGTATTCATCAATTGGTATCAAAGCCTACCTTTCTATAATTTTAACCACTTGGAAAGAGATATGGGGGAATACACATTGAGGGAACTTACTCATCAGCTCACTTAGTCTAAGCAAGCCTATGATGAGCTCATGGTAAAATATAAGGCCTCTCAAGCAAAAAGGAGAGAACATGCTGAAAAATTGATGGAGCTATCTGAAAATAGTTCTTCTGATGAAGCGGATATGGAAGCCCTAATTAAAGAAGTAGAAAATCTGAATGAATCAAAATCCAACCTGAGAAAGGATCTGGAAGGACTGACTATATGAATGTGTCAAGAGCTTGAGAACCAAAGAAAAACTGAAGATCTGGTGAAGGACAAAGATCATGAGATCTCCAAGCTGAAGCAAGAAATCAGTGCCCTAACTACTCAATTCCATGCGAGCAAAGTGGAAAAGGAAGACATGCAAGGAGAGCTAAACATTGCCATCTCTAAGAATTAAAACCTGATGGAAACAAATGCTGCTATTTCCAAAGAACTCTCCAAGTCAAAGGAAATACTTGCTAAGTTCAACAAGAGTAAAGTTAAGCTAGAGCAAAAGCTTGAATAAGCCAAACCTATCAAGAATACTGATGGACTTGGTTATTCTGGTCATGAGGAAGGTGAGACCTCTGGTGCAAATGCTGAAGCATCAAAGAGGCAACCGACATTCAAAGGTAAAGGTAAGCAAAACTTCAAACTTGTTTGCTTTAACTGTCTTAAAGGAGGACATACTGCCAATGTATGTAGGAGTAAGGCTTACAATAACTTTACTTATTTTCTAAATGATAAGCCTAGATCCTATAGATTCAATGGTAACTATTATACATGCAAGAAGTTTGGGCATAGAGCATCTGAATGCAGGTGTGTTATGAACAACACTAGAAGATATCCTCAGAGGACTCAAGGAGCTGGTTCGGAACTTTTTGTGAACTAGAATCACAATTGGTTTAATGCCTACAATCATCAGTCAAGAAGCGGTCGCTATCAAGCAGCAACCAGATGGAGAACCAACTGTTGGATTTGTCATGGTCATGGTCACATTGCTGCAACATGCAGAAGGAAGAATGGAAACATGAATAATGGACCTTGGAGAGCACTTGGAATGGTTTGCTATCATTGCAACAAACCGGGTCACATTGCCAGATTCTATAGATCAAGAGAGAACATATCAGATGACATACCAGTCACTCCAGAAGGAAAGATTGACATTGACATTGTTGAAGTGAAAATGAACAAAACCTGGAAGAAGAAACCTGCAGTGTTACAAGATGAACTGGTTTTCTGCACCTAGTGTGGAAATCATGGAACCGACGAACTAAGCTTCAGAAAAGCTTAGGGGGAGAAAACGGTGAAATGCTTCGTACCCCCAGTTTACACTAGTAAAAGACCTTAACTAGTGTGTGATACCTATCTTATGGCAGAAGACTAGAAATGGTGAAAGGCAAATTAGGGTTTACGCCTTAATAGTGGAGCATTAATTACGGTAGGTGAGGAACCTGTTTAAAAGGAATTTTGAAATCCTTTTCTCACTTATCATTTTTTGAAGCGAAGAAGTTTTTCAAGTGCAGAGCGAAGAAAAAGCAGTGTGTGCTGCGATTCAGAGAATTTTAGAAATCTTGAAGGATATTTAGAAGCTAATTGCAAATGGTCAAGAGAAGAACGCAAAGCGGTGATTGTGCAACCGACGAAGTGTGAGGTGAAGTAGAATTTGAAAGCCCTAAATTCATGATTTCCAAAAGGTATTTCTTGAGTTTTCTATTTTTATCATGGCTTCCGCATCTCATACTAGCTTGAGTGCATCTGTCGATTTAGTAAAATTCATTCAACGCGAGTCCAAATACAATGCCCTATCACAAGTTTCTGTTGGAGTAATAGTAGAAGAAGGAATCTCTGATTATATAGATTGTAAAACTGAAGACCTAGGGTCTCTCGCAATCCACTCGCAGCTAAGTCTATTTTGTGGGAAGGATAAAAAGATCAAACCGAAATATAGCATCCTAGAGAAGAAGATGCTTCATAATGCGGTTTACTTCCTTGAGGATTTCACAGATGATCATATTAGAATCATCCTGAGCAGGGTTCATGGTGACAAAATGTATCTTGAAAGAACGCATGATATCACACCACAAGCTATTCATGTTGTCACTAGTTTATGCAATGTCGGTGAGGTACCAGCCCTGAGGAAGATCATCAAGACTGAAATGACCAAGCTCATTGGTTCAGTGAGCGATTCACAAGGAATGACTGTTAATTCCATCAAGGATGATCTCGTGAAGTATGCCTGCATGGTGATAGGTTACCAGACGTTCTTTGCTAGCAGAATTAATTCTATCTCTGCTGCAGCGGTAAATGTCGCTTATAGGATGATTAAGGAAGATGCATCATTTGATCTATGCACCGGTATGCAAAGGCAACTCCTTTTAAATCTCAAATCAATCAAACAGGATGATGCATTAAAATTCAAGTTTGGTCAGCTACTAGTAGGATTATTTTTCTACTTCCAAGGTTACTTCCCAGGAGTGGGAGACATTCAGTGGTCTGCTGACCAACCAGTTACCAAGCAAATAAAAGAAAGCCTGCAAGCAGTTGGAATCGGCTACCCTGAAGTTCTAAATAAGTATTTTGATGAGTTCAGAAGCAAGATGAGCCTGAGGATGAGGATATCCAGTGACATAGTCAAAAAATATGAACAGGACATTTGCTTCACCATCAAAGTGGATGAATACTTAATGGAGGCCGTTGAGTCTAGACAGGAAGAAGTAGAGCCTATGGGCTATGAGGTAATGAATGATATGCTGGATGGGTATGCTTCCACCCTAATCACCTCACCCCTTGATCCTAAGGTAAAGAGAACTGACACTTATTTAGAAAGGGTTACACCGGTTACAAAACCCTCAGAAAAGAAAGGGAAGGCAGTGCCTTCAGCATCGGCACGGGTTACTACAGCCAGTCCTAAAGTGACCAAGCGTTCACCGATCAAGAGGAAACCAGAAGTGGCACCAACAAAAGTCTTCGAGAGGAAGTGGAAGACAAAAAGAAATTCACCTAACTCAGAAGAAACCATGTCAGAAGAACCGCCTAAGAAGACTAGGCAAACAAGGAAAAAGACAAAAGTTGAACCGGCATCATCTGCACCGGTAAATATTGACATTTCGCCCTACAAACCTTTGACACATTGTCAAAGAACAATTAAGAATATTAGGAGAAAATTGTTAAATGATTTGGTAGATCATTTTGATGATTTTAATGATGAAGAATAGGAAGAACTAGAGCAAGCAGTTATAAGGTATTTATGTGCTAATGATCGGTCGCCTTCAGAAATTAGATTTGAGACACCAGATTCTTTGTATAAGTCCTTGGACAATAAAGGGCGCATTGCCATAGAGAAGGAACATGAAATAAAGGAGAAAGTTTTTGCTCAACACTTTCCCAACCTGTCCAATTCAGAACTGTTTGATGTCATCAATCAGAATAAAGGACTCTTCTTCACCAGAAGAAGAAGACTCTAGTTATTGGAAGGAAGAATTGATGATGTCGAAAAGGACACTCATCAGCATATGACAACTGCGGTTCACATGACAAAGTGCTACAAGCCAACAAGAAGACTGAGCAAGAACTGGCAACATCTAAACTAGATGAAGTATTTGATGATGAAGGCAATCTGGTTGTTGAACCTATTTAAACTATTGATGTTGATGCTCTGGATGTAGAGGATGTTGCTCAGGGTTCACCATCAGAAGCAACAGAACAGGAGAAGCAGGAAGAACAGGTAGAAAAGAAAAAAGAAGCAGAGGACAAAAAGGAAGAAGCAGAGAAGCAAGTAGAAGAGAAGAAAAAGAGAGAAGAAGAGGAGAAGAGAAAGGAAGCAGAGAAGGATAAAAAGAAGGATGAAGAAGAGAAGAAGAAAAAGGAAGAGGAGGAGAAAAAGAAGGAAGAAGAGGACAAAAAGAAATAGGAAGAGGAGAAGAAGAAGAAGAAGGATGAAGAGGAGAAGAAGAAGAAGGATGAAGAGGAGAAGAGGAAGAAGGAAAAGGAAAAGAAGGCAGAGGAGGATAAGGAAGAAGAAAAGAGAAAAGAAGTAGAGAAGAAGAAGGCGAAGGAGGACAAGGAAGCAGAAGCGGCAACCGGTAGTCAAGCCAAACCGACTGACCTCACCAGTCCTATTGACCTCTAGTCTGCAAGTGAAATGGAGCTGCTATAGAGCATCAAGGTTTCTCAAGAACGCCTTGAAGTGTTAAGAGGAAGAAGGAGCAAGATGTGATCCAATTTGTTGTGGACACTCTTACTGATTTGATACCCGGTACAAACCTTCCAACTACTAACTCATCACTAGCTTAATTAAAGCTCCTATGCACAGTAGTGGATGATCAGGTTTAGAGTTTAGAAGAGGTAGCAGAGGCAAGTGCCAAGAAAGAGCATCAGAAATCTCTGAATATTGCTCTGGTGAAGAAACTAAATGAGCTCCAGTCTGATCTGCAAAAAGCACAAAAAGACATAAGGAATGCTCTGGATGAGGGTGAATTCACAAAACTGGTTCCACTTTTGCCAACGAAAGAATTTGGCGAAAGTGGGAATTTCGGATTTGACAATGTTCGAGCGAAACACAAATGTTCGCTCGGACTACCCCTGGGAGTCCGAGCGAACCAAACGGTTCAGCTGGGTTCGAGCGAACACGGTGGTTCAAGCGAACCCATTAAATATCGATATTTTAATGGGTTCGCTCGAACCCCCCGTTCGCTCGAACCCTTGGCAGTTAGGGTTTTTTTTTAAATTTTATAAATATCGAAAATGACAGTTAAAAGGTCATTGTTACATTTGACTTTTTCTGTCTGGTGGGGGTTAGATCGAACCAGTCGTCAGCATCACGTCATCGAGCATTGTCTGCAGCAGTTAGCATCTTTCTTATTTCAGTTTTCGAACCTTGTTATATCAGGTGCACAAAATAACCCTTTGTTTGGTTTAATAATGTCTTTTTTTATTAAATTTGTAAATAATTTATTTGTTAATTTAATTTTTTAATTAAATAATTATATATAGTTATTGGTTTTGAACATTTTAGAAAAATGTTTGATAATTTATTGTTTTTCATTATTTTAGAAAAATGTTTGATAATTTAATATTTTGATTGAAATGTGTAAATTTGTTTTTAAAATTACGTAATTGTATCGATGTATATTTTTTTCAACATTTTAAAAAATTGTTATGAAAAACATAGAAAACTACCCTGTAGTAAATCAGATCTTAGAAAAACATTAGCAAAAAAAGAAAAACGTTAAAAAAATTAATTTAAATAAACATTAGAAAATTTAGATACCAAATTTAAACAAATTAGACAAAATAAATTTCCTCTACAATGTGACCTATTTTCACATCCTATTACACGCACAACATGACCCCTTAAGACCACATATGACACTATACGTTCTCTTAGGAGGTCATAGAGGATCACATATAATATAATAGTGTACATGTATGACATTCCCTTTAGGATCACATCTAGTGTCCTAAGGGGTCATACGTGGTTCTAAGGGGTCACACGTGTTATAACACATGCGGGACCCCTTAGAATCGCATATGACCCCTTATAAAATTGTAGGGTGAATGACATACCCCTTAGTCCATCAAATAGTGTCTTAACACATACGTGACCCATTAAAATCGCATATGACCCTTTATAAAATCAATCTTAGTGTGAACGACATATCCCAAAACCCATCACATAGCGTCTTAAGCGGTCATATGTGGTCCTAAGGGGTCACGCATGCTTTAACACATGCGTGACACCTTAGTAGGTCACATAGGACCCCTTATAACATCCTACTATACATATGACATTCCCCTTAGGATCACATAGTGTCATAAGGGGTCATATGTGGTTCTGAGGGGTCATGCATTTGTTATAACATATGCATGACCCCTTAGAACTGCATATGACCCCTTATAAAATCCTAGTGTGAACGACATACCCCTTAGTCCATCACATAGTGTCTTAAGGGGTCCTATGTTGTCCTAAGGGGTCACGCATGCATTAACACATGTGTGACCCCTTAGTAGGTCACATATGACCCCTTATAACATCCTACTGTACATATGACATTCCCCTTAGGATCATATAGTGTCCTAAGGGGTCATATGTGGTTAGACCCACATATGACCCCTTATAAAATCCTATAACCACATATGACCCCTTGTAAAATCCTAGTGTGAACGACATACCCTTTAGTTCATCACATAGCGTCTTAAGGGTCGTATGTGGTCCTAGGGGCCACGCATGCATTGACACATACGTGACCCCTTAGTAGGTCACATGTATGACCCCTAATAACATCCTACTATACATATGACATTTCCTATGTGTCCTAAGGGGTTGAATATGTGGTCCTAAGGGCTCACGCATGCATTAACACATGCGTGACCCCTTATAGAATCCTAGTGTGAACGACATACCCCTTAGTCCATCACATACTATCTTAAGGGGTCGTATGTGGTCCTAAGGGGTCAACATGCATTAACACATGCGTGACCCCCTTATAACATCCTACTGTACATATGACATTCCCCTTAGGATCATATAGTGTCCTAAGGGGTCATATGTGGTTAGACCCACATATGACCCCTTATAAAATCCTAGTGTGAACGACATACCCCTTAGCCCATCACATAGCGTCTTAAGGGGTCATATGTGGTCCTAAGGGGCCACGCATGCATTGACACATGCGTGACACCTTAGTAGGTCACATAGGACCCCTTATAACATCCTACTATACATATGACATTCCCCTTAGGATCACATAGTGTCATAAGGGGTCATATGTGGTTCTGAGGGGTCATGCATTTGTTATAACATATGCATGACCCCTTAAAACTACATATGACCCCTTATAAAATCCTAGTGTGAACGACATACCCCTTAGTCCATCACATAGTGTCTTAGGGGTCCTATGTTGTCCTAAGGGGTCACGCATGCATTAACACATGTGTGACCCCTTAGTAGGTCACATATGACCCCTTATAACATCCTACTGTACATATGGCATTCCCCTTAGGATCATATAGTGTCCTAAGGGGTCATATGTTGTCCTAAGGGGTCACGCATGCATTAACACATGTGTGACCCCTTAGTAGGTCGCATATGACCCCTTATAACATCCTACTGTACATATGACATTCCCCTTAGGATCATATAGTGTCCTAAGGGGTCATATGTGGTTAAACCCACATATGACCCCTTATAAAATCCTATAACCACATATGACCCCTTATAAAATCCTAGTGTGAACGACATACCCTTTAGTTCATCACATAGCGTCTTAAGGGTCGTATGTGGTCCTAGGGGCCACGCATGCATTGACACATATGTGACCCCTTAGTAGGTCACATGTATGACCCCTAATAACATCCTACTGTACATATGACATTTCCTATGTGTCCTAAGGGGTTGAATATGTGGTCCTAAGGGCTCACACATGCATTAACACATGCGTGACCCCTTATAACATCCTATTGTACATATGACATTCCCCTTAGGATCATATAGTGTCCTAAGGGGTCATATGTGGTTAGACCCACATATGACCCCTTATAAAATCCTATAACCACATATGACCCCTTATAAAATCCTAGTGTGAACGACATACCCCTTAGTTCATCACATAGCGTCTTAAGGGGTCATATGTGGTCCTAGGGGGCCACGCATGCATTGACACATACGTGACCCCTTAGTAGGTCACACATGACCCCTAATAACATCCTACTGTACATATGAAATTTCCTATGTGTCCTAAGGGGTTGAATATGTGGTCCTAAGGGCTCACGCATGCATTAACACATGCGTGACCCTTTATAGAATCCTAGTGTGAACGACATACCCCTTAGTCCATCACATACTATCTTAAGGGGTCGTATGTGGTCCTAAGGGGTCAACATGCATTAACACATGCGTGACCCCTTATAACATCCTACTGTACATATGACATTCCCCTTAGGATCATATAGTGTCCTAAGGGGTCATATGTGGTTAGACCCACATATGACCCCTTATAACATCCTACTGTACATATGACATTCCCCTTAGGATCATATAGTGTCCTAAGGGGTCATATGTGGTTAGACCCACATATGACCCCTTATAACATCCTACTATACATATGACATTCCCCTTAGGATCATATAGTGTCCTAACATACATATGACGTGTTAGATCTCTCTATTCTTGAATTTTTTATGTATGTCAAAGATTTAAATATGTACATGTACATTAGATCTCTCTATCTCTTTGAAATATATGTTATCTCTAGATCTGAAATATATGAACTCTCTCTCTCTCTCACTGAAATATTTGAAATTTTTACATGTATTTTTTGAAAATGAAAATGATCTCTCTCTCTCTGTCATGAAGATTTATATGTATATAATCTCTCTCTCTCTCTCTCTCTCTCTCTCTCTCTCTCTCATGAAAATGATCTCTCTCTCTCTGCTTACGTATTTATTTTAACTTTATGACATGTACCTAGATAGATGGCATCCCAGGATATACCTTCATAGGCTCCTGATCAGGATCCACCTTTGCAGGCTCCTGATCAGGATCCACCTTCACAGGCTCCTGATCAGGATCCACCTGCGCAGGCTCCACATCAGGAGCCACCACAGCAGGATCCCCCCTTGCCCGATATTGCCACTATTTTTCATTATAGTGATCAAGAGCTGCATAGGTTGAGGGCCATACTAGATGACCCTCGTACTGATGGCGTGTACAAGAGTACGTGCACGTCCATTTTTGACAGTTTGCAGACATTGAGGGACCGCTTAGTATCTCATACCTCATTCTCACCTGAGGTTATAGAGGATATATATAGATAGTTGAGGAGTGAGGTGAGGGGTCATCATTCTTTTGCTGATGTGGTGGGGGTGGTCTCGAAGGAGACCATCAAGGAGAGATGCTTCCCACAATATCAGGAGAAGAGTAAGGTGAGGGGATATCAGGTTACCAGATGTATTGACCCACAGGTTGCGTCACTGATTTACCCACGATTCTTAGCAGCCCATGGTCGTTATCCTAATAACGACCAGATTCCATTATACTTTGCACAGCAGGTATTTGCTGAGGTTCATTTTCAGATGAAACCAAACTACCTTGATATTCCGGGATATTATGGACAGGGGAGGGGCAGGATTGCTGATAGAGATGCATACCGTAGGCGTGATAGAGCTTCGCCTAGACACAGGGACCTTGTTGGCCAGAGATTTCCTGCAGTAGTCCCAGCCATGGCACCCATAGCAGATCACGTTGTGATTGCTTCTCTGAGAGAAGAAATTGATAGGATTGGACATATTGCATCAGCAGCAGCCACCATATCTTCTGACAGGGTGGGAAGATATATGATGACTCGACCACATTCGCGATCATCCATAGATCATGCATCTTCTAGTCATGGGGGGGCTTCAGATTCAGATGATCGGTATATTTCTGCTGGCATCCCCTCCCTAGATGAGGTAGCAGCTATAGTCGGAGGTAGTAGACATGTACAGATGTCGCAGTATTTAGTCGAGGACCTACTACATGCTTATAGTTTTATTTCATCTCGACTTGGGATACCATTGGGTGATGTTAGAGAGGAGATTCTCAGAGATGTTCAGGCTACAGCGACATCGACGCATACCCCAAGGCAGTCACAGCATTCTCATCACTCTACGCATGCTCCAGGCACTGACCCACCTACAGATCACTCTGTTGCTGCAGAGGAGGAGCTACGAGCTGATGAGCTCCATATCACAGATGAGGGCCGGTTGGATTCATGTGAGGAGATACGAGCTGATCAGGTACATATCACAGATGAGGGTTTGGACTCATTTGAGGATCAGCTGAGAGATTTGAGCCATACTGGATTTATGGACATGCTACTACAGTCAGACACTTCATCCACGATGCCCACTCATCTAGTTAGCCCCTTGCACTCCTCAGTGATACGTACAGCTAGAGAGAGATATGCTGGCATGAGTGATGTTGTTGATATGATTACGGGACAGGATCAGTCTACTATACAGCCTACTCCAGGTGATACACAGGTATGTACATGTACATGTGCGTTTAAAATTTTAGAAGATATGTATACTTACATTGCAAATTTGTACCTAATAAATCTATATATATATATAGATCTCATGTTTAATTTAAATAATCTAGAACTTTCTAAGTTTTAATTTGTAGATCATTTAAATTGATTGTGGACTAATCCTTAAATTGACAGTTAGCTCATGTCACTCCTTCCTTGAGCTCTGAGCATGTGCGTAGGAGAGATTCTTTAGATGCTGACATTAGTGTACAGGTTAGTTATGGTTTTTGGTATATATATATTTGATGTACATGCACGTCTAGAGAGATCTATATATATTATATTTAATATTTAAATAAATTCTACTTTTGCAGGACTCCCCCTCAGATGGTCGCTCAGTTCGTAGCCGACATGATGATCCCCAGTGTTGATTTGCTCCAGACTTTATAGCTCATTTACATTTATCTTTTTATATACTTTCATATTATATATATATTCATGCACGTACATGGAGTTTAGACTCTAGATTATACTTTATACCTGGTTTATGTTTGACTCTGGATTATACTTTATACTTTATACATGGAGTTTAGACTCTAGATTATACTTTATACCTGGTTTGTGTTTGACTAGAGCTAGATTATACTTTATACATGGAGTTTAGACTATAGATTATACATGTTATAAGTTTTATACATGTTTGATTATATTATATTTATACACATGTTTGATTATATTCTAGATTTATGTACATGATGTTTGATTAAATTAGATTTAAATACATGATTGATTAGATTGTATATTTCATGCATGTGTACAACGACTTGTTTAGACTCTAGATTATACTTTATACCTGGTTTGTGTTTGATCAAGATCTATTATACATGTTTGATTATATTAGATTTATACACATGTTTGATTAAAGATTAGATTTAAATTCATGTTCAAGATTAGATTGTATATTTCATGCATGTACAATGACTTGTTTAGACTCTAGATTATACTTTATACCTGGTTTGTGTTTGATTGATCTATTATACATGTTTGATTATATTAGATTTATACACATGTTTGATTAAAGATTAGATTTAAATTCATGTTTGATTAGATTGTATATTTCATGCATGTACAACGACTTATTTAGACTCTAGATTATTCTGTATACCTGGTTTGTGTTTGATCATCTATTATACATGTTTGATTATATTAGATTTATACATGTTTGATTAGATTAGATTTAAATACATGTTTGATTTTCAAACAAACTTGATTTAAATGTATTCAATTATAAATGTTTGATTTTCAAACAAAAGAGTATGTATGAAATGAACAAACTAAACTAAGATAGGTCATGTATTGAATAGTTCACATCCAGTACATGTATATTACATAGGTATGTATATTTGTAGGTATGTGAGCTTCTAGGTATGTATATTGTAGTTAAATAGTTCACAACATGTGTACATGTCCTAATTCCATATTAAATATATCAATTTTACAAATGTACATATTATGTATTCTAATTTAAATATGCATTTTTTAATTAAATACAAATACAATTACATACAATTAAACACGTGCACATTTAAATACATCCTAATTTGATATAATGTATAAATAAACTTAAAAAAATATTTATCCTAAATAGTTTCAAAACAAGTTACTTGAGATCTAGAATTTATCTTGAACTTTTACATTAAAATTCAATTCAAGTGGATTACTAAATTATGTATATATAGTTCATACCACATCAAGTGGTTCACAACGCTCTTCAATAACACTTAATATTTTGTCATGATCTTCACTATCTAGTCTCCACTTTTGAGTCCGCCCTCGATGTGGAACTGTTTGAAGAATTAGGCCAACAGCAATGACCAAGTGACTATACTGATATACCTTGTTATCAATTTGGTATTCAGTGAAATGAATCCCATGTTGAACAATTTTAACTTGTTTGAAATATGTCCCTTGCACTACAACTGATCCTGCATGTACATGTATATAAGAAACATGAGAAATTAAAAAAATTCACACAAGCGATTTGTATGTATGTACATATTCAAATCAGAACTCAAACCTGTGGGAAATGACATTCCATCACTCATCTCAGATTTTGATAACTTCTTTCTCTCTTCTGTGCAACGCAATAAATAATAACTAACACCTTCTATATTTCCATCTTCTGCTATGACTGCAAAAATATCTCCTGCAATTTGACACAATTTAAATAAATTCTAAGTTATATGTCATTTTTAAGGAAATGTTTACATGTGTACGTCATGTACATACATACCTTTTTTAATCAATCCTAAAATATGATCGTAATCACCAGAAATCAAAGGAATGTCTTCAAAGTTTTCATCCTCATTTGAATCCTCGTATGTGTCAGAAACATCTAGTGGCACCATTTTCCATTCACTAACATATCCAAGCTCTTGGTTCTTGCAATCAACATAGTTTTCGAAAATGCATTCAGAACAAAAACATGAATAATCTCTAGTGTATAATGTCCATGGGCGATTATCTGTACTCATGACACAATGCAAAGATCTTGTCCTCTCCACACTCTTGCATCCATGCATTGATTTTCTATCCACATCTGTAAAATGTACATGTGTACAAGAATACATACATGTAGATCAAGTTGTTAAATTAAAAAAAAATAGAATAAAATACTAAAAGAGAACACGTACCGGTTATCTCCCAAAGCACTCTATATGGAATGGGCTTATATGTTCTTGATGATGATTCCCCAGGATAATTAGGTTGTTCAAAGTGTTTCTTACACCATTCAACAACATCATGTGCATTTTCTATACGTTCTCCTGTGTACTTTATTTGATGCTTTCTTATAGCACGTTTGATACAAGCTCCTGCACCATCATGTTCACCCTTTCCATGACCACTCTCAAAAAAACTCCAAACATGTGGTATTTTGTCATTTCGATGATATCTACATAGTGCATAAAATGGCCTCGAAGATTTGAATTGTGCCGCACATCCATCAGACCAAACAAAATGTTTAACTATTGTTATGCCTCTATCTTTCAAATATTCAAAAAACTTCTTAAAGCAATGTTGTACAAAAAGTGTGTCATGCTCCTTATCATCACTGATATAGAAGTGGTACTCTTTCTTAATGACACGATTTTCAAATGTACTATCAACACCATCTAAATTCATCTGTGCATGTCGATAACACACATGCACGAAAATAGTGATTTGCTTTGAAAAATAATACTCTGATTGAATCTCTTTTTGATGCACAAAAGAGTAATTCTCTGCGAAGTCAACTACAGATAAAATAGTTCCAAGTGGGAAAGTGTCTCTTAATCTTTTAAATTGTTCTGCTTGCCACTTGGCAAAAAAACCATGGCATATGTATGGTTTTATCAACTTACGAAAATTTTCCATAAATGTTCCAATAGGTATTTCTTCTTCTACATAATCTAGTCTTGTAGATTCCTTTCCAAATTTTGTTTCAATTTTTTTGTACTTATAACTCTTGCAATTTACCATCTTCCTCATGTCAGTATCTTCATCTCTCAAAGGCAATTTAGCCAAGTCCCCGCATGTTCCACAAATTCCTCTTATGCAATTTATTTGACCGGTTGCATTATCATCTGATTTATCACATAAGATGGATGCTATAAATTGACTTGTTCGTTTAGGAGGAGCATTTTCATAACCATCATTATCTTCTCTAATCTTTCGAAACACCTGATAGTACAAGTCAAATTCGATGTGATAACGACAACAACAAGTTTCGAAAACTTTGTTTAACTTCACATAATATGGCCTTAACCGTTCAAACATGGTTTGTCCAATCTTTATATGAGGGTTTGTTTTAGTAAACAATACATACAATTCATGTTTTGTTGTGTCTAGCCAATGTTTTACATGGAGATCATAACGACCAGGACCAATCCTTTGCTTGATAACATCTCTACTATTTGATGAAGGGCAAGTATTATCATTCCAAAAACTTGTCACAAAGTTCCTAACAACATCTTCAATTCTATCAGAACGAGGAGCTCTACACATAATTGCCCAATTCCCTTCTGAGGTAGTATCATCCAAAATCTTTCTCCTTTTAACATATTTAGATATTGTCCTTCTACTAAAACCAAACTCAGATGACAGTGAAGAGATTTGTCTTTTTTGAGGCAATCTTTCATTTACTAAAGATGTCAACATCACTCTTCTTGAAATGGTCTTATCTAGTTTTCGAGATTTTTTACCAATGTTCACCAAACCTTTCTTAACATTATCAACAATAGATTTTTGTAGCTGAGAATATTTCCTCTTTTGATTTGTTGTATCTATACCCAACAATTTCATTGGATCTATTAAGTCTTTATGAGTAAGTACAATTGATAACAATTGAGCTTTTTCTAGTGTAGTATCAAGATTGTTGAAATGCGACATTATTTCTTTTGCACTTTTATTCATTGACCTCCTTTTAGTATGTCTAGGTTCTTCACTGAGACGTTTCAACTCATCCACATCCATTTCAAGTAAATGATCTAAATTTTTATAAGAAATATTTCTCTTCACCTGTTTAGCTAGATCCACAATATGCTCATCCATATCAGTGGTAGGAGGTAAGGAGCCTGACCCCTCTCCTTCAAAGGTCTCCATTGGTTCAACTTGGACAATCTCCTCCCTATGTTCATCAACTATATTGTGTTCTTCAACAGGTTCATTTGCCCGTTCTGCACATAATTTAAGAGTTTGTGTAAGGTTCTTGAATTAATCAGAGATTATTCAATTAGGATTAAGAATAGGGGTGAATTTGGCTTAAAGCTTTACATGTTAAAATTAAAGCCCATTCAATTTGGTTTATTAAATTTAAATACTTTTTTAAGACCTTATTGTTATAACTCTAATTAAATTACTTGTTTAGGTTTAAAGTTCAATTTGTTCTCAGGTTAGGATTAAAGTTCAATCTCTAAATTTGAGCACTAATTTAACACATAAAATAAAATTTTGATAAATTAGAAATTCCAATTTTGAAAATTAAAAGTACAAATATTTTGATGCATGCATATGATAACTTAGGTGACCTCATATTAATTTGTTATGGACCATAATGTAAGTGGACTATAATTTGTCACATGTGAGTATATTTAAGACCTATTATTGCATAATAGACCTCCTAATCTGAAATGTTTTTGCATGTACGTGAAGTTGAATATAAATAGTTCACCTAAATTATTCAACATGTTTAATAGGAGAAAAATGCAATTACACAACAAGCAAGTTGATGGAAATTGAAATTTGCAAATACACATGTATTATCTCAAATTAATTATGTTTTCCAATTAAAACAAAATTATTTTTAATCCTATTAAAAATATTAGATAAAAAATATTGAATTCTAATTAATTGATACGTAATACATATTAAATTAAATATCTTCTTTGTTATAAATTTATGTCACATTTAAGAACTATAATCAATGTAATAGTCCTAATAGGCCTTATTATTAAAATCAATATGACCACATTTGAAAAAACATTTCACAAAATTAATATACTTAACTACCCTTAAGACAAATATATTATGTGATATTAAAGGACCTATCACATGAAATTACTTGTACATGTAGATTAAATATTCAATATATATAATTTAGAACCTAAAAATTATGACATAATAGGTCTTATCTATTATAAATGAACTTAATTATATAGGAGAAAAATGCAATTACACAACAAGCAAGTTGATGGAAATTGAAATTTGCAAATACACATGTATTATCTCAAATTAATTATGTTTTCCAATTAAAACAAAATTATTTTTAATCCTATTAAAAATATTAGATAAAAAATATTGAATTCTAATTAATTGATACGTAATACATATTAAATTAAATATCTTCTTTGTTATAAATTTATGTCACATTTAAGAACTATAATCAATGTAATAGTCCTAATAGGCCTTATTATTAAAATCAATATGACCACATTTGAAAAAACATTTCACAAAATTAATATACTTAACTACCCTTAAGACAAATATATTATGTGATATTAAAGGACCTATCACATGAAATTACTTGTACATGTAGATTAAATATTCAATATATATAATTTAGAACCTAAAAATTATGACATAATAGGTCTTATCTATTATAAATGAACTTAATTATATAGGAGAAAAATGCAATTACACAACAAGCAAGTTGATGGAAATTGAAATTTGCAAATACACATGTATTATCTCAAATTAATTATGTTTTCCAATTAAAACAAAATTATTTTTAATCCTATTAAAAATATTAGATAAAAAATATTGAATTCTAATTAATTGATACGTAATACATATTAAATTAAATAGAAATAAAATTAAAAATACATACTTGCATCATGATATCTTTGTCTTCTTTGTTCTCGATATCTTTCTTCCGTTTCGGGAGAATAATTCCTTGCAGTCTTATTTTGCCTTCTCTTCTTGTTCCCCATGCTTTTACAAAAAACCTTCAAATTATTCGCTTTCAAAATAATTTTCAAATATCTTCTCTCATCCAAAAGTGCGAATTATTTTAATCATTTGAGTGATAAAAAGCGAAAAAAAATTATAGATATTTATACGATTCCACAAATGAAAAAAAAAACAAAAAATGCGTCGGCCCGTGTTCGAACGAAAGCCGACAGTTAAAAATTGTTGGGTTCGCTCGAACATGGCAGTTACCAAAAAATGCGTGCCGAAATTTAGCTCGTGGGTTCGAGCGAATGGGGGTTCGCTCGAACCCACTTTGGTTCGAGCGAACCCAATCCGATCGAACATGTGTTCGATCGAAACCCCAAAATTGGAAGTTTCTCCCAAAAAATTTCAGAGTTCTGAAAAATTAATGACTTCGGAGCTCTGGTTCAGTACACGAATGAAATAATCTTCATAACCCAAAAATATTAGATGGTAGTACTCGAAACAAGCTTTCCAACGGATATAATTTTGTTATATTTTGAATTTATTATGTTCTTGATTTTTTAATTTTATTAAAAGTTGGTTTTTAAACGAACATGAACTTCTCCGTTCAACGCATTGGGAAAAATAAGAAACTAATTCAAAAAAATTTTGAAAAATATCTATGCCCTTGGTATTGATGTCTTCTTTCTAACAAAAAAAAAAAATTGAATTTCGATTTATATAGAACAAGTTATGTGTTCAAACGTAAACCTATGTTTGAATTATGACTAGTCGGACTTCAAAACTTTATAAAATGAAAAATATTGAACATATCACTATAAAACCAAATGCATGCCCTGGATATTGATGTTACAAACCAAAATTCGAAAGAATTGAGTTTTTATCATTTATAGAAAAAAAGTTATGCGTTACGGAAGGCACATCACTCTTAAAAAATGTAGTTTGTTGTAAAAAACTACTTTTCAAGGGAGATGGAAAATTTTTTAAAAAATCTTTCAAAAAAATTTGAAAAAAATGTATATAGAATCTACAAACAAAATGCTAGAAATCACTAATTTACATCATCTTCAAATTTTTAATAGTTTAAAAGTTATAGTTCTCGGAAGTTGAAGATTATTTTAAAAATGTACATCTCAGTGTCAAAAGTGGCAAAAAAGTGGGAACCATTATTGTGAGTTCACCCATGAGGGGAATCTACTTCTGAGCAAGATTTGTCAACCCCATCTCTTCTGTGATGATGTGCTTGCACAAAAGAAAAAGCTTCAATCTGACTTGCAGTTGTACATGAGCACCTTCAAGCTGTCATATGATTCTTTCACATCTTATGGGAAAACCGTTCAACAGTTTCATATCCAGTCTGCGAGAATAGAACTCGAGATCAACAACCGGTCATGAGATTTGTAGGAACTTCAACTTGTTCTACTCCCACGCCTACAAATACTTCAGAAGTGCTCCCTAAATCTAGATGCCTTAACGGTGACTCAAGAGATGAGCACAATAGACGCCATGGAAGAGTAGATCTCCCAGATGCAGACAAATAAAGAAGTGGCTACCTCCCTACTTGAGTCCTGGTCCTTATCTATGAAACAATTTTTGCAAGACTTCAAACTAGTTTTTGACAAGTTTTATTCTTTATTATCATGAACTCTTATTCTTTTAATGAAACAGGGATTGGTTTGTTGTCATTGTTGGCAAAGGGGGAGAAGTATAAATTTTGAATGCTTTGATGTATACTTTCATGTTATTTCTGTTAAGGAGTAGTATGCATTGTATTTTCTGCAAAACGGATAGTGTATATGCTTGGGGGGAGTAATTTTTTTTATGGCATATTTTTGTTGTAAAACATTCAGATGTCAAAATTTCCTAAGTGTTGCCATCAATGCCAAAGGGGGAGATTGTTGGCATTTTTTATGATTATGTTGTGATTGTCATTGATGGACACACACTTGCATTGAGAGCACTCTTGTATGAATAAGTTAAAGCTCAACCGGTACTTGTTCCAACCGGTATGATGCATTATAGTCCTTAGACTATTGGTGTTTTGCAGAAAGTGATTACTGATCTGAAGTGGTATGTAGACCTCAAGCGGTTCGAGGATCCCAAGCGGTACGAAGGATCAAAGTGGCAAAACACATATTTCCTAGTCTTCATCTTGTCAAACCGACAATCAGTATTTTGCTAAAACCGGTATTTTGTATGAACCGGTAATACTCTATGATGAGTTACCAACTAGCATTTTGTGATGAGTTACCATCCACTAAATGTTTGACGGTGCCGACACTTTAATGGTGCTTTTTGTGTCGTGTTACAAAATATGTCTAGATGCATTGAACCTAGGAAATTGTATTGTAATCCTATTGGACCGACATGAAATCAGATTCCTTTATAAGGACGTCATGTCTAGGGTTCTAGGTTGTTGATGTTGGTGCAAGGGTTTAAGGTGGTTGAAGAGTTTTTGTGAGTGAGTACACAGAAGAGAAGTCTAGGTCTGCGAGAAGAGGCAGAGTGTGAATGTGTTGAAGACTGAAGTAATGTTGGAATGCATTAGAAATGAGCTATCAAGGACCTAACCAAGCAATCTGTGCTATTAGCTAGATCACTCACTTGTTGATTACTCACATCCTCAACAAGTCTGAAGCCCTTAACTGGGTAGGCTCAAAGCAGCCTTTGTAAAATCCTCTAACAAGGTGGTTAACATCTATGGATCTAAAATCCTCTAGCAAGTTAGTCTTTGATCGGACTTATCTCCTAACAGAGATTGAGATTCCTAACAGGATATGTTCTGGTAAAGAACATTGTATGACCTTAACCGGTCTGGTTTCTATTCTATAGATAGTTACTTGTGAGTTCCATCTCACCGTGGTTTTTCCCATTTGGGTTTCCATGTCAAACTCTCCTGTGTTATGGTGTTTGTGCTTTGTGGGTGAATGCATTATTTGCTATTTGGTTTGCATGTGTGCTAACCGGTTTGTCTACTAAACTGTTTTACCAGTTTACCAGTTAGTCTAGCAAAGTGTTTAAGTACTGAGATTTTTGGCATACTAATTCACCCCCCCCCACATTATAACTCCTATAGAACTGAAACCACTCTCAAACATCCTGACAATATATACATGAAATATAGCTTAAAGTATAAGAAAGGAAAAAGACATATTGAAATGTGACTTATATTTAAATGTTATATTTCATGTATATATTCTCCTGTCGAGTGGGTATAACTTGTGCCCAAGATGAATTCCCAAAATGAAAAATTAGATAATGCAGAGCATTTGGCGCGCGCCAAATTTGGCACTCGCCAAATGCAAAAAATTGACTTTTCACATTTGGCGCACGTCAAACGTGAAAATTCAAAATTTTGAATTTGGTGAGCACTATATTTGGCGCTCGCCAAATAGTTTGCATTGGAGAATACCAACCCTTTGAGTTGGATTTTCCTTGGGCATCCAACCCAAAGGTTTGGAGGACCTTTTCATGTTAGTGACGCATTTTTATGAAAAGATAAAAAGTGGCACATTTTTTGTACCACAACTTGATGCACATACCCTATATAAATGGAATGAAAGCCACAAAGGAAGTGAAGAAGATAATCTCATGGCAAGTCCACGATATGAAGCCTCTAGCCAAACGAATCTTCTCTAATGCAATCTGCACATAAGCTAGAAAGGAAAAATGTTTGGGGCTTCTTGGGGACTTGCCTCAATCAAATCCCTATTTTGGTGTTTCCACCTCCACAGACAACTAGATAGATTGATAGATTAAAAGATAAATGCAAGATAAAATAAATGATAAACGATAAATGATAGAAGAGAGATGTGATAAATCTCATGATGCTCAAAGGTAGGATAAATAAAATGATAGAATGATATTACCAAAGAGGCTTGAGAAAGCCAAGAGAGTTGCAAAAGATTATCGTGAGAGCTTGAGAGTGTTGTAGCAAGAGTTGAGAGAGGTTGAATAACTAAAAGAGCCAAGAGAAATTGCTTGGAGAAGCAAGAGAAGTTGAATGAAGAGAGAAGATGGATTTAAAAGAGAGAAGAGGAGGGAAAAGAGGGCTAACGAGGCGTTTCCACCGACATGTGCAGGTGACAAGTGGAAAGACATGCTCAAACCTGACATTTGAACGTTAAGATGTCACGAGACGAATGCACGACATGCAGACGTCCACGCAACGCGCTAGTGTCCACATGAATTACCCTAAAAAACAACAGAAGACAAGGGAGACACACGGCTAACATGACACAAAAGCTTAGGATAACTACTGAAAGGGGGATCTTTAGTATCCTGAGAGGGAAAAGGTTGATGCAAGCGCTGAAGTGAACCTACTCAAATGCTAGGGAAATGGACACCAAAGTAGTTACAAAAGATGTGGGTCAAATTACAAAGGGGTATGCAATTTTCGACACTACAATTTGATGTATCTATGTTTAGTTAGTTGCAATAAGCAAGTTAAATCTTGCCTCTGCTCTCTCATGGTCAATGTGTGAAGTAGAAACATAGATCAATGTCTGTTGATATAATACACTTCAATATAAATAATAAAAGTCCCTATGTAAGTATTGGCGATTTTAAGTACACAGTTATTTGAGCATCTTTATAACAAGGGACACTTTAAAATGTGTACTTTGCACATAAGAAATCCCATAACATGCATCATTAGTGATTAAAATCCGCAAATACCCAGAATTAACTATAACAAAAACTAATACTCTTAATTCCATTTACCATTTAAAAATGTCGTCTTCGTTAGGTTGATGGAGGTGTAGTGCATTCTGCTTATAATCTTGGGAATGAAGATTTGTTTTTTTTAACTCGGCCCGTTTGCAGAGCAACGTAGGTTTCTTCTCCTGCCATGGGGAGTTTTATTGTGGTGAGCATCATGAAATAAGTGCACCAATAATTTTGAACACTACGCATTTTCCACGCTCTAACCAGAATCACAAAATGCCATTGGCATCCACTACTCATCTCAATCTCAGAGAATTATGTAGAGAGGGCCAGTTGAATGAGGCATTGCACATTCTGCTTACTACATACAACCCCCCTGAAGGCCATTCTACATATCTTGACTTATTGCAGGCTTGTATTCTGAAGAATGCGCCTTCACAAGGAAGGAAAGTGCAGTCTTTCGTTGCTCACAGGCAATTTGCATTTTCTACTAACACAGTTTTTCATAATAAGCTTATTTTCATGTATGTCAAGTGCGGAAGTTTGGTGGATGCCCGTAAAGTGTTCGAGCATATCAAAGAGCCAGACAGATTCTCATGGAATACGATTATTGCAGCCTACAGACGATATGGGTGTCCTCAGCAGGCAGTTACTCTGTTTCACCGTATGCAGAAAACAGGGCTCCAACCTGATAGGTTTACATTTTCCAGCGTATTTGCAGCTTGTGCGAAAATGGGAGCTTTAGAACCGGGTATGGATATCCACAAAAGTATAAAGGATAGACGACTTTTGTCAGATGTTGTAGTAGCAACTGCCCTGGTAGACATGTACGCAAAATGTGGAAGAATAAACAGGGCATGCGAACTGTTTGACAGAATGTCTCAAAGAAATATGGTCTCATGGAATGCCATGATTGCAGGATTTGCACAAAACGGATCTTTTCGAAAGGCTTTAGAAACTTTCAATGACATGCAAATGGCGGGCGTAAAGCCAAATTCCACAACCTTTGCTAGCATCCTCCCTGCCTGTGCCAAAATAGGAGCTTTGGAACAGGGTATGGACATCCATAAAAGCATAGAGGATAAAGGACTCTTGTCAGATGTAGTAGTTTCAACTGCCCTTTTAGACATGTATGCAAAATGTGGAAGGATAGACAAGGCACGTGAACTGTTTGACAAAATGCCTCATAGAAATGTGGTCTCATGGAATGCCATCATCGCAGGATATGTGCAAAATGGATTTTGTGAAAAGGCTTTAGAAACTTTCAAGCAAATGCAGCTGGCAGGTGTAAAGCCAGATTTGACAACCTTTGCCAGCGTCGTCCATGCCTGCTCCAAAATGGGAACTTTGGAACAGGGTATAGAAATTCATCGAAGCATGAAGGAGAGAAGAATTTTGTTAGATATGGTACTTGCAAACGCTCTGATAGACATGTATGCAAAATGTGGAAGTATAGACAATGCACGTGAACTGTTTGACATAATGCCTCAGAGAGATGTCGTCTCATGGACTGCAATGGTTGCAGGATATGCACAAAATGGATCCGTTGAAAAGGCCTTAGAAACTTTCAAACAAATGCAATTGGCAGGTGTAAAACCGAATTACACAACCTTTACTTGTGTTCTATCTGCATGCAGTCATGCAGGTTTAGTGGTTGAGGGCTGTACATACTTCAATCATATGAGCAACTCTTATTGTATTACACCTACGGTCGATCAGTATGTGTGCATGGTTGACATTCTTGCCCGTGCTGGCTATCTTGAGGACACCCTAAACTTTATCATTAAGATGCCAACCAAACCTGTGGTGGTTGTGTGGATGAGTTTTCTTGGTGCCTGCAGATCACACAAGAATATAGGTTTAGGAGTATTTACAGCGGAATTGCTTTTTGATATGGATCCTAAAAATGATGCAACTTATATTCTTCTCTCAAACATCTATGCGGAAGTGGGCATGTGGGTTGAGGTTCAAATGGTAAGGCAATTGATGAAAGATAGAGGCATTAAAAAGATCCCTGGATGTAGCTGGATTTAAGGCCAAAGAATGGTACATGCTTCTTCTGTGCGAGACAGATCACATCTACAGACACAGGAGATCTTTGCATTGTCAGAGAAATTGGCTTGGGAGATGAAGGCGGCAGGCTAATTTCCAGATTCAAAGCATTTACTTAATGATGTGGAAGAGGAGCAAAACGAATTATTTCTGTCACCATAGCGAAAAGCTGGCAATTGCATTTGATTGGAACTGATGAAAACCATCAGGTGAGTGATGTTGCCACAATGGAACAAAATTTATCTTGAAGATTGTTGCAAGAGAAATTGTTGTGAGTGATGCAAACCATTTTTATCATTTTCAACAGGGATAATGTTTTTGTAGAGATTACTAGTGCCAATAGTTGAAGCAATCTGAAAAATAGGCTTGCACTATAATAATGTACCCTATGTCAGATCGTCAACAGGACAAGGTTTTATTTTTAGTTTTTAGAAAAAAATATTTTGTTTTGTTTGAGTATTTGGCAATCTAGACCATGCTACTGGCTTTGTAACTTCTGATGTGCAGAGACCAATGTGGATCACTGCATATATATAATCTCTGTAAAAGATCTCTCTTATAATAATATGGGCATTTCATTGAATTGTTCTCATGAAACCTGCATGTATGAAATGAAAAACTGGAGGAAGAGGAAGTGAAGAAGGGGTAGAAAGCAGAAGGCGAGTAACACATCTAAGTAAATGGAAAGATATTTGACTGGTAGAAAGTGGAAAACAAGGACACACAATTATCATTGTTATTTTGTTTAGTCCTTTTATTTGGAATAATTATATTACCTTTTACTTATGTCATGGAAATCATTTCCTATTAAATTATACATTCTAAGATTCAGTATGTAATTTTATATATACAGATTTTATTTCATTTACGTTTAGATATTTCTAATGTTGCTTCACACCCCTTTGCTTGGTGAGATAGCTAATAGATTCGTAAATTTATAAATTTATAGATATCTTTTTATTTAATTTGATTTCAATCTAATTGGTTAAAATAAAAAATACACTTTTATAATTTATATATGAAATAAAGAGAAAAACAATTTTGTTTACGCTGCAATTAGCAGCTGGGCATAGCCCTTGAAAAGCTCACATAAGGAGGTTTCTATATTGATATTAGAGAGAAGAGAAAAAGATATGTATATGTAAAAATAAAATAAAATTGTTGCACTAAATTTATTTCATGTTCAGTGTTAAGAAATTGTACATGATAAGGTTTATAAAGGATACCAATGAAAGCATGGCATGGTTGAAGGTGGTTGACAGAGAAAAATAGGGCATTGCATAAGTGTTTGGGTGACAATTGGTTACAAAAAATGAGGTTCAAAAGGAATTTGAGAATTTCAAAGAAACACTACGGCATACATTTTGAAAAGGATATTACAATTATATTAATAATACATTCAATTTGACTACTTTATTCACTTGTGGCAAACCAAACAAGTTCTAGTAAAGTATAGGAATGAATAATCTTGCATTACTAGCATACCTAGAAAATGCTATGAGGAATACTTACTTCCATATGCCACATCTAATGTTTGTTTACAATTCTTAATCACAATTACAATAAGAACCTTGAATTCCATACTTGTTTCATGTCAAAATTTAATACTAGGGGATTCAATTTAAATGTTTAGATTTTTGTTAGTCATGTGACTAACAATATATTTTAGTCAACTTAAAAATGTTGGGATGTGATCATGAGCATACATGATTGTATAAAATGAAAGCAGAATCATACTTGTAAATTGTTGTTTTTGGATTCAATTGTGTGAGAGTAAAAGCGCTCACACAATTGAATCCAGAAACAATAATAGTCAACATTAAGGATTGTGGAAATCTAATATCATTAAGAAAATTAGAGTTTTGGGAAGAATGAGTGGTAAACTTTAATTCTTTATCTCATTGAAATGCATTTGACAACCTTATGGTTACAAGGAAACACAGTATTGTAAGAGAAGTTTGTACCTTTGTTGAGTTATCAACTAAACTACCTCCTAAAACATGTGATTTCTTCTCAAAGTGTGGGCTTTGGTAATTTGAACTCAATCTCTAGAGAGGGTTGGTTCCCTTGGAGCTTCACCTAAAATTGAACTACACTAGTATTGTTGAGGGAAAGAGGTAGAATGATAGCCGAACTAAAACTACCTTCTAATGTGGTGATGCACCAAATTAATTTTAATAGCTGTATTACTATTTTGGATTCACAATATGATCAACAACTTAAACCACAACAAGACATCTTTATATTTTATGTCTTTGCAAAAGTGTTTCATAACTAGGTTCAATAGGTGAAGTGCAATATGTCACAACTTATACTATATCCTTGGCTAGTTAAACACAAGTAATGACCTACAAAATACATATCTTTCTACACAAAGGCAATCAAGATAGTGCAAAAATAAGGGTAAAAGACATTACCACATGACTACATAAACTATCTTGAAAAATTTGCACAATAAAACAATTTTAAGAAGATAAAAAGCTTATCTTTATTGACCAAAAGGTGTTACAAACTGCATACAAGTCTAAAAATTCTTGCTTCTAAGTTTGAAACTGAGTTACAATGAGACATGAAAAATCCTTTACTTAAGGTTACAATGCTTAGTCTCCATAGCAAGAAATAAAAGAAAGAGTGCCCTTAGACATTCTATTATGTTGTCTAACAACTTGCTAAACATTTCAAGAATGAAAGACAAGTTTTTAAATCCATTTGTTGAGTCAAACTTTCTTAGACATCTAGCTAAATTGTCCCTATTTTTCAAACCCTTAATGTGCTTCAATATGGTGGTTGAATGAAAAAACTCATTTCTTTGACCCTATCTATCAATCAAGACTCCTTGAACAACTTTGAGATGCCCTTAATAGATTCAAAATTGTTTGAAAATGCCTCTAAAAACTTCTCAATCTATTAAACAAGTCAACATGTTGCCCTAGTTTCTCTCCACTTGCCCACAAATTGGTCATTAACTCTACTAAATAGTTCATATATCATGGTGTTCCTTGACAATGTACCTATAGGAGTATTATATTGTTTGCAACCTACCTTTCTTTTGTCAATCCTTTTATAGTGTCTTAAATTGTACTTTTTAATTTGTTGAGTCCAATTTCACACTCTCCTAGCACTCATTTTAGTGTTTCCCACTCTATGCATTATAGGACCTTTTCTAACATTAAATTAATGTTTAACTCAAGAATGAGTACTTTCTTATTTTAAATCTCATTACACTCTTATTTGGGCCCTTATTTTAAAGTGTGCCCTTTGTCTTTTATTATTTTAATTCTATATAAGTCCTACCACATTTCAAATTTTGAAATACTTTTTCCCATACTTAAATATCATAATTTTTCATATAAATTATAGATCCAATATTAGGATCCTATTCTCTTGAAACCCTAAAAATTCAAGCCTATTTTTTCGAGACACTAGCAACTAGTGAATAGTGTCTAAAATTTTGGGAGAATAACATTTCAATCTTGACATTTCTAAATCTATATTCAATGCAAAAAAATGATTATTTTAAGTCAACCTTTTATCAATTTAAAGTTAGAATTTCATATATAAGCACGTTAGCTTTTCTCATTTGGCAATCAATCATTTAAGGAGAAAATTGAAGTGCAACTACATGAGGAGAAATCTTTGGCTTGTGTGAAGGTCCAAATCTACAAATCCAAGAATAATCAACAATATCAAGCCTTCATGAGGAGAAATCTTTGGCTTGTGTGAAGTTCCAAATTTGCAAATCCAAGGAATAATCAACAATATTAAGCCTTCATCAACATTTATTCATCATGATGGAAGCTTCTAAAGATGTTGGAGGATAATAGGGAGTCAACAATTGATGATTTGTTTGTACCTCTCCCTAAGGGGTTCATGTGATTCTCACATTTCTATAATCAAGCTTCAGATCTAAATTTATTTACTAAGTTATGTGATTACATTTTTATGTTAATTCATGTTTGACATTTGATCATTTCATTTAGGGTTTACTCTAATACACTTGAGTAGGACTCTAGTTTACATTTATGCATCTAAGCGCATTACAATCTTAGACACACTTAAGATTCATAGCACACATTCTATTTTCATATTAAACTTACCTATTTGTGGATGTGTAAATTACCAAAATGGGGGATTCACTGAGACGAACCTCTATATAGCCACAATACCATCTTCTCTCTATATTGTAGGTTCAAATACAGGTTTATGATAGAGTCTAAAAATAGGAAAGTGTTGAAGACCTAGAAACAAAGAACATTTGCAAATTCGATGAAAAAATGCCTAGACTAGGGCACCAAGTGCCTCTACTAGACTAATTTTGCAGGAAGGAAGTGTGTAGTCTTAGAGTTCCAGTTCTAGTCTCAATGCTCCATCAATTAGACTAGAGTGCCTAGCCATAGTGTCCACCTAGTTTCAACTCTTCTTGTTGGAAATAGTGCATTTCTAAGTCCCTATTTCATTTTTGTATCTATTCAATAGTTTAAGTTTCTATATTAGATAGCTTAATCAATCTATGTGTTCATTCATGCATGCTTAGGACCTAGGTTAGTTATGTTCTTTAATCAAATAAATACTATTTCAAAGTGACAAAGAAATAGAGCCCATAGGGATTGTTTAACTCTCTTTGAACATGAGTTAATCAAGCATATATCCCTTTATATGCTTGTATTCCAATGTCTAGTTAAAAGAGAGTTTGGTCCTAGTTAAGTTGATAGCTAGTTTAGCCCATCTCTTTTTCATCACTAAACACCTTTATGTGCATGTGGTGCACCATCACCATGACCTATTATGTCATGGTGCATAATTCTAATGCTACAAAAAATAGAAGGTTTCTCTTTTGTAGATAAGGATGTTAAACATGCTAACATGTATCCATCATCACTAACATCTTTATCTTCATATTCATTTCTTCTTAACATTCAACCTTTAATTCACACCCTTCATTCTTTTCAAACCACTTCCTCTAGCATCAATTTCATCTATTTTGAGAGCACACCCTTGTTCTTCCAACCTAACTATCCTCATGAGAGAGTATCCCATCACCCAAATAAAATTCTAAATCTAAGACTATGCCAAGCATCAAAGAATATTTCAAATCCAACATTAATCAATTAAATTAGTTTGATCAATATATCATATCCAATCTTGATCAATCAAATCAAACAATCCTTATTTTGTTCTTGGAATAGATTTTTCTCACATAAACAACACTACCCATCCATCAAATCAATTAGTCTTTAACCTTTGATTCTTTGGCCATCATATATTACTAATCTTATATCACCTGTGATCCACCATCATCACTATTAGGTGATTAGGACTATTCATTTTCTTACATGTGTCCTCAACCCACTCCTTGCTCGACATGTATAATCAAGATTGACTCATCCCATTCCATGCTCACACATGTGTGAGCATTCTCACTGACATGTATAATCAAGATTGACTTGTCCCACTCCATGCTCACACATGTGTGAGCATTCTCACTTAGGAACCCTTCACCCTATCGTTGAATCTTGTCTCATCCCTAATCTTTGTTTACACACATGTATACATGCTCTTCTACCTCATTATCTAAAAACCCCATCCGTGGATCAAGAATCCCACATCCTTTTGTGACAGTTGTCAAAAGGTTAGAAAACTTTTTTGTGCAAGCTAATCTCAGCCTTTGATTTCATCCTCTAATCCAAGCCCTCCATTTCTCATCCAAAAAATATAACTAAGTGAAGCTTTCCCTTCCCATTTCATATTCATTAATTACATAATATCTACATACTGTTGCATGAAATCCTTCATCATTTGAAACACATCCAAAACAATCAATAAAGATCTGATATTTTTATGTCTTTGTAATTGCATTTATTTATTTTTTCCATTTTTCTCTATACGTGTTGCTACCATTTGAATTTCAAATTATTTTATATCTAACTTATCTTAACTCAAATTGCAGACCCACACCCACACCCACACCCCCATTAATTAAGTTTTACAAACTGAAATAAAAATATATTACTAGAATTGAGATTACAGTAGATTAAGCTTTTGAAATACAATGAAGATTAACAATGAGCCTTAACGTACATCATGGTATAAACTTCAAACAAAAATTATGTCCTCTGGATGGAAGACATGTTGCCATTAACATATTTTCATCAATCAAACAAACAAGCGAATTGAATTTACATTCATCAGCCACAAACCCTTTATTTTTGGTTGGGCGTAACAATGAATAAAGGAGAAAATATTAAAAAGGAAACCTTTATCTACACTGTATGTTCTGAGAACAAATGAGAGCCCCTGCATCTTTAGTCAATACTGGCACCAGAGTAGCACTATGAATTTTGAATGTTTCGATTTTATCATACATTGGAAAAGGAAATCTGTGACCAAGCCCAGATTGTTTAAAATAAGCTCCATTAAGAAACTGGTCACTATGGGATCTCCACATCCATGTGTCACATGCTGGACCTTCATTACATCCTTTGTGCTCTGTCACCTGTTTCTTTGTAAAATCATTTGAAGCCACGAATCTATTCCCTTCACTAAAGATAGTGGGATGCTCACTTCCTCCAATTGCATATATACCCCATGGTTCATAATTGTTATTCACCACATGGGCATACCCAAATCTAACTCTGCAATTAACAATTCAATAAACCTTGAAGAGTTAGATTGTTTCCCTACCCTGCTAAATTGCAGAACCCAACAAGGGAAAAGAAAGGCAAATAATAATTCAACAAACCATGGAGAGTTAGACTGTTTCCATACCCTGCTAAAATGCAGAACTAGACAAGGGAAGAGAAAGGCAAATAGAATAGAAAACAAGTTCTTAGCAAGTATGCAATACATGAGTTCAAACAACGGTTATAATACCAGGCCACCTGTATACACTTGTAGTATCTGGTTATTAACGGAAATATTCGGATGCATTATGGTATCATTGGCTATGTTACATAACTGAAATTTTGACTGAAATTTTGATTTCTTATCGATGAGAAGTGTTGTAACGATGACAATGAATAAACTGTAAATGATTTTCATTGATGATAAATCAAAACTTCAGTGTAACATCAAACCATGATGTCATGATGCATGCCATTTCCATTACAAACTAAATAAATAAATGCATTTCTATTCTTAATCTATAATGGGATAGAGTACCTTGGCATTCTCTGCATGAGGTTTGGTCCAAAGTGGTTGAATGCCAATGTCACCCTCATGTTTCTGTCAGCTTCATCTGAATCACTGTTTCCCAGAAGCATTGCCTGATTTAAAGCACCCAAATCAATTCCAATACAAAATCTCAACATATGACCAGAACAATGACCAGAACAATGAATCCCTGGCTATCCGGCAAACTAAAATGCAATTCATAAAGAATAATGGTCTCTCTATTGTTTATTTATTTACTTGATATCAGTCTATTATATACTTACTTCATTGTGATCGGAAAGATGGTTGTTGGATATGGTAATGGCAGTTGAACCCAAAGTCACATCTATAAGACCATCTGCACATTTTGAAAGTGTGTTATGATCAATCCATACATCTCTAGCAGTGACTATGGAGATACCATCCCCATCCTGAGGATATATTCTCTCAACTCTTGCCTGTGATATCATACAATTACCAGCTGAACTTTGCCAACAGTCATGGATGGTCAGTCCATGAATAATAACATTACTTACATTCCATAACCTTATGCAAGATCCTTCTGCAATTTCAACCTTTGCACCTCTTGCATCTATAGTAGTATGGCTCGTAACAAACAAGGGCATATGAAGCCTTATATACATATCTCTAGCAAAAACAATCCAAATAGGCCCATGTTGAGCTACTCCATATCTAAGAGAACCTGGCAAAGGATTAATAGGGTTGTCATCATCTCTGGTCACTGTATAAATCTTTCCCCCCTTGCCTCCTCGAGCAAAACGCCCAAAACCCACTGCACAATCTGCAAGCCTCATTCTATTCAACGCCCAATTTGGGTCATTTCTCCAGCAGCTATCAATGGAGTTCAACATTCTATCTTGTGAATAGCACAGAGAGACATGAAGAAAAAGTAAAACAATGGCTAGAGAACTGTCCATCTTAGCAAAACGGGACACTTCAACACAGCTGGTATATTGTAATTAGCAGTCTATATGAGTTAGATTATATATAAGATATATCAGTTCTCAATTTAGACAATAGTGAGTAAGCGAATAAATGTGTGGTTGCTATCATTCCTTCTGCACGAATATTATATCAGAGTAAAACCAGGAAGGTTACAGCATTTGAGTTAATGAAAATTATGCAGTTTTGTTTTTGTTTGATGGTTAGCGGAAGTTATTAGACAGTTTCAGTTATTTATGCCTTTGGGAGGATTTCAGGTGGCAACAACTCCATCTTTATCGGAGGAAAAATATTCTCTCACCTGCATTAAGCTCCCATCTGTTGATCCGCAGTTTTCTCTCACGGAAGTTTAGGAATAACAGATCCATTGAACTAACAACAATGAGCTGTAAATTCAATGTTCCATTGAAATAGCATGGAAAAAGCGAAAGAGGAAAATGGGTAGTTAGTGTTGGAGAGGGTTAAGTAACAGGCCATTGGATTAGGAGGTTAGTCAAACCAGAGAAAATAACTGACATTGATTCAGAGTTTATTCAAACAAATCAATTATAGAGGAAGTTCACTAAGCCAATTATGTCAAAATGTTGATCTAGAATGATGTATTAATTAATCTCCTCTCACCGGGAATGTAGGAATATCGCCATGCTGATGAAATAACCACCATTGTGGTTTAATTCAAACTGTTTTTATTTTTATTTTTCAGAATAATATTAATTAAAAAATGTTTTTTAATAAAATCTGTTGTACTTTTAAATTTGTTTATGTAAATTTCTTTTGATCACATTCTGGGATAGCAAGAGAAGAGAAATGAGAGATGATCTGAAATCAAATTGATTTAAAAAACATAAGTGAGGTGACACAAGAATGGGGAACCATTTAATAAAAAGATTAACCATATTATTTCTACATTTAAAAAAAAGATCCAAAGGGACATAATGGAAAAATATAATGACTGGTGAAAGAATAATCACAATATACTATATTGTTTAGGAGATATTAACATTTCAAGGTTCAACACATACTATAACAAATATTCAAATTGAATTTTGGACCTTTAAATGCTGGAATGAGACCTTGATGAATGTTAGATCAAATGATTATCTAGGAAAAGCGTGATATAGATCATTATGAGATATTTGGTTAAAAAAATGAGCTCAATCAGGTTCCAAGATCAAAAGTTATGAGGTTTGCTACTTTAGGAAGGAAAATAAAAGAAATTCAAAATACTCTAGTGGGTGCTAAAACTCATTTTGGACATACTCCAAGGTACAAAAAAAGGAGTACAAATTGTGGCTCCAAATTGTAGGGTTTCCTTCAAGAGTTGATATTCTTTGTAATGATTTCAGCCCATGCGATTGTAGCCTTGCAATTTTTGAATATGTAATTTTATATTATTAAAGAAATAGAAAATGGGTTATTTTTCTTCTTGCAATTCTATTTTATCATATGTTGTTGTGCTATGTTTGAGTTTTGGATGAAGTTTCCCTTCCTTGAGTGGTTTCAAAGTGGAGTTCGTGAGTGTGTAAATAGGTCATCGGATGTGAGACAATCTACAAAAGGATTTGTGGTTGTGGGTTTGTAGTAAAATTGATCAAAATGCCTCCATAAAGATACCGTGCTGGTTGGAGGAATATTTTTGTAATAGAAGAGGGTTGTAAAGCTCTACAAAGACAAGTACAAGCACTACAAGAGGATTTGCATGGATAGTTTGAGCCAAGAGGAAATGATAAAAGTGAAGATGAAGATAAAGAAGATGGATAGTTTGAAGAAGAACAAGATGTAGTAGGAGATCCTAAGCAAGTGAGATTGATAAATGCTGATAGCCTTGGAAAAAGAAAAATGTCAAAGATTGAATTTTGTACATTTTTTGGAAATATTAATATGGAAGAGTTATATAGAGGAATACTTTGAGTATGAGGAAGTGGAAGATCTTGAGAAGGTCAAATTCACAAAGACCAAAATAAAAGGCCATACTAGTATCTAGTGGAAGGAAGTACAACTAGAAATAAATATTAAAGGAAAAGATAAGATAATAAGATGGGATCAGACGATGGAAAATTCAAAGAAATAGTTCACTCGTGTTGATTATGAGTTATAGTTGTTGAAGAAGATGCAAGGTTTAAAGTAGGTAGGTAGGTAAGTTTGTCAAGGAATACACAAGATATTTCTGTAGGGTATTGATTATAATAGTTCATTCTAAGGCCAACAAAGAGAAGGAGGATCACTATATAAATGGGTTGGAGCCAAGTATTCAAGAGGAGCTAAATTTGATCAGTATGACCACTATTGAGGATGCTTATCAATTCATCCTAAAGGTAGAATATAAGATAGATAAAACATTTGAAAGAAATTAGAGAGAAAGAGGCTATGATGGAAAGATTGGCATGTTGATGTGAATATGGACATATCCTAACTAGTTCTTAGTTAGCACCTATTCACACATGTTAAGTTTACTTAGGATATCTTAGTTGTCACATGAAACAACCATTTAACATTGTTCATGTTGGTTGTCCTAGGTGTCATTCTAGATAGAGATGAGTCATAGCTCATTATTTAATATTAGTTCATAATGCATCATGCAATCATTTTTGTCTCAAGGGTAGTTATACCTACTTCTTCATGTCTTGCCTATATAAGAAAGCTCATTGACAAATTACAACATATCACTTCATAGTAAGTCTTGTTAAAAAATTTAGTTTGATCTCTCTTGTTCATCATTGCTCAAATTGCAACATTCTCGCATGCTTGGATAGTTTCTAGGTTGATCCCTTGATGTCTGTAGCTTCATGATGGGCTCTTAATCTTTCTAACATGGTATCAGAGCTTTGTCAAAGAAAATTTCCTTCCCATACTAGAGAATTGAGTATTTGATAGAGATTCATTATTCGAACCCCTCCCATAGGGCAGTTTGCAGACCCAACATCATTTCAATATTGAAAATTTCTTGAATTTTTAGAAATTTCCTCAATTTGGGCTGCTATTATATATATTTGTGGTGTCGTTCGTGGGCCTATATCACCATTTCCCTATGATATTTGAGATTGCATACATTATTATTGGTCAGTGATGTTAGAGCATTTTAACAACTAGTTATGGTTTTATGCTTAAGTTCACTTAGTTGTGCTTCTATTTTAACTATAGGGTTAGTGCAAGGTCATGGGGGGCCAAAAAGTGGCGATGTGAAAAAAATAGCCTTCTCCACTCACCTAAAAATGCGAAAATCCATGTTGACTTTTTTCTTGGCCTAGGTGTCAGTACACCTTGGCATGGTAAACACCTAAGCAAATTGGATATCCGATTTTTATAGGTAATTTTAAATTAAAAAATAAATTATATAATATATAATGTAATATAATAATATATTATATAATATATAATATAATATTAGATTATAAAATATAATATTATATTATATCATATAATATATTATTATATTATATATTATATCATATAATATATTATTATATTATATAATATATTATTATATTATATATTATATTATTATATTATATTATAATATAATATTAGATTATAAAATATAATATTATATTATATCATATAATATATTATTATATTATATATTATATTATTATATTATATAATATAATATTATATAATATATAATATATTATTATATTACATTATATATTATATAATATATAATACGTACTATATAATACGTATTATATAATATAATAATATATTATATAATATATTTTTATATTATATTATATAATATAATATAATGTTATTTTAAAATAATTTAAGTATAAAAATCGGATATCAGATTTTCTGAGACAATATAAATGGACTGTGATAGCCCGTGAGTTATTTTTAACCCACGGGCTGTGCAATTTTTTAGAATCTGATATCTGGTTGGACCCGATATCCGATTGTTTGACCCAAATTTGCTAAAAATACATTAAAAGGTAAGATTTTTATTGTTTTCAATCATTTTCATTCAAATTTTGTATTTTTTTAATGTTTATTTGTTTTTTCATTGAAAATATGGTTTTTTCATGAAAACTAGGTTTTTTTAAATCAAATACAAAATTGTTCAAATTTGTTAACTAAATTTAATTGTTTACATTCAATTAGGTTAAAAGTGGGGGATAACAATGAAAAAATTGATCAACCACAACCACAACCACAACCACAACAACCAAACCCTCCTGCACAAAACCCTCCTTTGCCAACCCCCCCTCAATTTAGGATTTAATTTCACAAAATTTGAACCAATTGAGAGGGATTGCAGATGTCTATCATAGGATCCCTCGCCTGAACCCAATGTTTGATCCCCTCACATCGATCATAAAGAGTATATAAACCATCACTGAGGAGCACAATGTTGCTCTTTTGTGGCGAGATTCTATGAGGGAACAATATGCAGATGGCTTGTCATATAAGGAGATCAAGGATCTCGAGATATCCAAAGCTGCTATTGCCGCATTGTTTGTGAATCCCTACACTGGTCAACCCATAGACCCCCAAAAAACAAAACTTTCTACTAAATGGTGCACAAATGATGGTATTGTGAAAAACTTTTGGGATCGTTGGTGGATGGTTTTCAACAAACCACCCAACAACAATCTTGATGTCCCCTTCTACTTCATCAAAAAACTGTATGCTGAGTTTGTTTTAGGAAAAACATGTGAACTACTTTGACATCCAACCTTTCTAGGGTGTGGGTTTAGGTATGCCCCAAAATAGACCTGGGGTAGTCAGAGTAGTCCAGGGCACATATGTCCCCGCTCCTCCTGTTGATCCCCCACTTCCAGTGCAGCATCCAGATATCATTTGTGAGGCGGCATCATGGACCATATCGGCTATTCACTCTTTGAGTAGCCTTTTGGTTTCTCAGGCTGGGTCAGTAGCTCAGCCTACTTTTGATGGTAGTGGTGCATCCGGTGGCGCTAACACGTCCTCCTTGACTCCACACATTTGTGTGCCCCATAGTTGTGTCATGTGTGGGCACGCATGCTTGGGTCTAGTTGGACAACCTGTTGAGCATCTTGCGCATAGTGCATATTATGAGGTGCATGAGATGCACGATGCACCAGATGTTATGACACAGACTAGAGGATACCCTGGAGAGTCCTTGCATGCTAGAGGCGAGGAGGCACCTTCATCATACATTGATTATGTAGTGGTAAGATTTGTATTTTCATAGCTCATTCTATATTTTAAATGAATATTTATAATTTAGATAATATTAAGTACTAATTTTTATTTACATGGTCTATTTAACAGTTGATGACCAAGGAGTTGACACAGATCCAGGAGGGAACCTTAACGACCATTTGATTTGACCTTGATAGCTTTACAGTACATATATTATTGCACCTAGTCATTTTTATTTTATTGTACATACATGCTCATCATTTATATTGGTATTAATTAGATTATGTAGTAACTTGCATGTATATCTTATTTTACTCTTTTAAGGCACAAGCAGCACTAGTGTGGGGCTGTGTGATTTAGGATCTGGTAGTGCAGTTGGAGACAAGGGAAAGGTAATTGAATGCAAATATGATTGAATGAATACTTTAAATAACTTATAATGATTATACATGTCTAGACATAGCTTGATAGTTTCATATACTTGTTGTGTATATGTACAAAGAATTCTTGGCTTCGCATCCTTGTTGACTACACCCACTATACCTAAAGATGATGAAGAAGAAGAGATGCCTCGAGTACATGTGTGTTTATTTTATTTTGTGTTTAGTAGATATAATTTATTATTATCAGTGACAATTATATGCTAACTTGTATCAATGTCATGTTTGTGAACATATGTAGGTTGTGTATGAAAATATTGAAAACATACCTCCTCTACCGAAGACATACATCAAGAGTCCTGCAAAGCCGAAGAGAAAACGTGGGGATGAGGTAAACATGAACAGTTCAATTATAGTTCATTTTTATGTTAAATTTTTGAATGTGAGTTATATAATATAACTAATCTTAATCATGGTTTGTTTTTTCTTGTGTAGGATCCTTCAGAGCCGAGCAGTGCGGCGAAGAGGATCGATTTTGATGATCCATCAACAACTTATGATGTTATAGATAGTTTTGGGATGCTTACATGTCTAGTTGGCATGTATATTTTGTATGTTAGGATTAATGGTAGTCCCAAAGATACTAAGAGGGAGGGGGGTGAATCAGTATCTAACCGGTTGTCTGAATATTTAACCTTATTAAGCATTTTGCATTCCAAAATAGTGTACTGGTAAATAAGAATTAATCCAGTAAACAGGAACACTAAAGACAACATAGAAAACACACCATAACACAAGATGTTTAACAAGGAAACCCGGTGTGGGAAAAAATAGTGGGATTTGTGATCCACAATATTCACTCACTGGCCAATGAATAAATATTACTTACAATGAGGGGCCTGCACATGCAGGAAGGCCAACTGCCTAGAGCTCACTGCTCAATCTACAAAATGAAAGTCTCACTGACTTACAAAATGGATTATGAAAATCCAATACAATGTACTACTTCAATTCAACATCTTCTATGCCAGGTTCAGTACCGGTTTAAGCTCATACTATAACCATAAACCTTATACAAAATCTGTCCTTATTATTCACCCATTCCTATCTCATCTCCTATTCCTTTTTTTTTCTCTACTCAAAATGATTTACAAGATCTCATACATATATGAGTCTATTACAATATGCCATGTCGTCTTTGCAAAAAGATATTTACAATTAAATACAATAAACAAAAGTTTATTCCTATCGGCTGGAGTGTTGGTATGCATTGTTGCCACTGCCGGTGAAGTGCTTGTCGGTGCTGGTGCTTGCTGGTGGTTTACTAGATGAATGCCACAAGGTTTCCTGAAGGTTTCCATAAGGTTGCCATCAATGAAAACACCTTCAATTCTCACTAGAGTGTAGAATGCCAACAATCTCCCCCTTTGGCATTGATGGCAACACTCATGAGAAAAATCCAAAAATTGTTCCAAAAAGTGAAGTAAAAAATTTACCAAAAATGTGTGCTCCCCGTGAGCAAATGATCTCCTCTGATTAGCCATTTTTCTCTGTCCACTACTCCCGCTTTGACATCAATGACAAAGGTTGTCAAAAATTGTCAAATGAGTGCAAAATTTCACCTTAAGGTTTGTAACCGATTGGTTACAATTTGAAATATATCAGCCAAAACCAAGTTTAAACTTTGCATGAATCTGTTGCTTTCCTTCATGGTTGCCTCATTTCTTTGGATTGTACAGGTGAGATGATGCATATGCTCCTCTAGTGACCTTTCCCCTTGAATTAATCCCTTAGACATCTTATTCCTCAGAGAGATAAGGTTGTCTAATTTAGGACTAAGTTTATACTTCAGCTCTCTGGCATTTGCCTTGATCCTTTCTTTTTCTTTCTCAAATTTCTCCAACTTTTCCTCAAATCCTGCTATCTCTTGCTCAATAACTAATATAGGTTCGGATGAACCAATGATATTATCAGCTATATCATCAATTTCCTTGTGTACTCTGCTTATTTCTTTTTCAATGTCTTGGGTCAACAGATGTGGCTTGCATGTTTCTCTGTACAGTTCCTTATACTCCAAAATTGTTGTATTCAGTGCCGGTAAAAGTGTGTTAATGTGTTCCGTGCACTTCTTTATTGTTTCCTCAAAGAATTTTTCTTTTTCTTTTTCTATCTTCTCTTTGAATGTTTCCTCATTTATTTGATCAAGTGTTATTACATTTCCAACAATGAATTTAGACAATGTGTCTAACTGACTTAAAGAATCCTTTACATTATCTACATTGCATTTTGATGCAATCATCTTAAGAATATGTATAGTATCATCAATTGCCTTGTAGGCCAAAGCATTACAATCAGTTATCTTTTTGATTGAGTCCAGAAGTACTTCAGTCACATTTGTAGCTCTGAATTCACTTAGTGAAGTACCTGATGTCTGACCAACTACTTTTACTATCTCAGTGCTTGCAGTATTAGTAACCAATTTTCTTGTATCAACCTCCGGTGGATCAGTCTGAGTTTGCATTTCTACTAGCAATGGTTTGGTTTTCTTAGTGATTACCAGTTTTACTATCTCAACATGTACCTGTGCCTCTGTCAGTTTCTCTGTTGGTTTCTCTGTGTTATCCACTGCCAGTATCTCTATCTCTGTCAGTTTCTCCGTGCCAACATCTACACTACTAGTATTTATTCCATTGTCCAAAGGTTGCTTTGTATGCACTGTTTGCTCTGTTTGTACTCCAACCTCAATATTTTCTGTCGGTTGCTCAATAATGTTTCCAATAATATCATTCTTTGCCTCTATGCTATCCTTATCCACAACAATGTTCACTTCCTGAGTATCAATATTCATTATGAATAGAATTTCTGATTCAGGGTTAGTGTCCTCATGTGTTGTGTCGACATTTTCAGTAGCTGATATGTCAGTAGTGTTTACCAGTGTAGTAGCCAAGGGTGGTGGTAGGTTTTCAGCTATTTTTATGTTTGGTATTCCACCAACTTTACCTTTTCCTTTGTCTCTATCCTTCTGATATACATTGAAATTTTTCTTAGGTCTGTTCAATTCTTCCTGTTTTTATTTTTCTACAAAAAGGATATCCCATTTATCTGTTGTTTCCTCTGCAATTTCATTAACTCTTCCAGCCATTAGGCTCACATGCCGGTGGCCACTTGCAAAAAATGATCTGTTAGCTTCACTAATTAGTTCATCAATCTCTTCTTTAGAGTTAATCGGATGTACAACTGGTATTTTTTCAATCTTAAGTTTCTTATCTAACTCCATAATTGCAATTCTCTTTGCATCTAACCTTCTATACAATTCATTTGTCAAATCATCTACAACTTCAATTAACACTTTCTTGTAAATGTCCAGATGTAGAATTATGATGTTCTCAATACTTTTCTTCTCAGTATCAGTGAATGTATTATATAGTTTCCTCACATTTTCTAAGTTGCCATCATCAGTGATTTCACTCAGTAAGTTATCCAAAGGTGGTATAACCTGTTTTTGTTTCTTCTTGGGTGTCAACTTCTTTGCCGGTTGTCTTACTACCTATTGCTTCTTTCTTGATTTCTTTGGTGAAGGAGAGGGTACCAATGAGGGTTTTCTCTTCCTATCAACTCTCTTGAACTCAGCAGGTATTTCACTTTCAGATGATGTACCAACCGGTGAGATATGTGCCTCCAATTGTAATCCTTCCAGTTCACTTTCCTTTATTCCAGTATTGTTCATGATGTTTTATTTGATTTTCTTTACTTGTTTTGTTGCACTCCTTAGGTACTTTTCTCTTTTCTTTCTTTGTTTCAATGTTTGTACACCACTTTCAATTATTTCTGCATTACCAAAAACTTCTTCCGTGGGTTCTTTAGGTGCTTCTAATAGGGCTTTAGCATAAGTATCAATAATATTTACATTAGCCTCATACCCCATTTCAGTTACCCATATGGTTCTAGGAAGAACTGCTTCCATCCATATTTCATCCTTCTTAATCACAAAGCAGATTTCCTTATCATATTTGTCTACTATACTTTGTGGTAATCTCTCTCTTGTTTTCATTTTGGCTTGGAAGGTTTTGAAATACTCAGTTATATTGTTTTCCTTATCAGTACTCATGTCGGTGAAGGCTTCTTGCAACTGTTTGCCTACTGGTATGTCATATCCAAAATATTTCTTTCCAATACCGGGAACTTCTTTTGAGAAATACAACATAAGACATACCAAAAGATTACCAAAATGAAATATTCCTTTCTTATCACCTTTTATCTTTTTCAGGTTGTCTATTAATTCATACTTTAGCCACTCACACACATCTATTTTTGCATCATTATTTACCATATCATAAGCACTTTTAATGCAAAGACTAGAAACTAAATTGAGTCTGTTTGCATGTGTGGTTTTGTAACCTAAGATCATACTTATGAATCTGACATTTGTATCCTTGATGTCATTTACTCTCAGGGATCTACTATCAGATGTTTCTCCTGTTAAGGTCATGACTATGTTGTCAGGTACCTTCTTTGTCTTGTCTGGTCTAGTACCGGTGGAGGGTAAACCTGTCACTGCCCTAATTGCTTCCTTGGTGAGTTTGCAAACTGAATCTAGCCAAAGAAATTCTCCATGTACCCTACTAAGGACAATTCTCACTACCTCCTTAGGAAATTCAGGGATGTCCAAGATTTCCATAAAACCTAAGGGCTCAATAATTTTGTGCTTGGGTTTGACATTGCCATTTTCATCACAGATAACGGTTCTAAACATCTTCAATACTTCCTCAGAACCTAATTCGTCAATATTGCAGTGAATGTAAATTCTAGGGTCTTCAACATAAGCTACACCTTTAGAAATTTTTGAAAATGCGCCTATGGAATCATCTTGCTTAGCTATTTTGGGAATGATTTTGAAAACGGGCCTAGGGCATTTTACAACTTCCACAACAGTAGGGTTTTCAATAAATTCCAGAGCAGAAGAGGAAGCCATTTGAAAAATACCTTAAGCTGCCTAATAAAGGTTGAGTGCTTGAAAGAAATTGCTTCACTTCTTTGCCTTGAATGCCTTTACTTAGATTTCATGCTCTCTGAAAGTTTGAATGCTTGGTGAATCAAAAAAGAGGGAAAATCGATGATTTATAACGTCTTTTCTTTCAACAACTGCATTAAATGCTCACCAAGTAAGTGAAACTTAACACATCTGCCGGTAGAGAATAAATTTATCTTCACACCATCAACCGAGGGTAATCTACATGATATTCAACTTACTGCAATACCCCCAAAGGGTTAGTTTTTAGTTGGATGAAGAATCTCCTGTCGGTGGAGTAATACTTTGTTCTATCGATGAAGGAATAGTCTCATCAACATTTTGATCTCTCTTTCTAATCCACTGTTTTGAAAATTCTTACTTTACCTCATCAATCTTTTCTTTGCCTTTCAAACTGGGTCCTTTATTATTTGTTGGTGAAGTCTTACTTCTATAAAATTTTGCAATATGTCCAATCTTGTTACAAGCATAATAAGTCACATTATTCTTTTGAATAGCCTTTCCATATCTTATGCCGGTTTGTGTTCTGCATTGATTAGATAAGTGCCCAAATCTTCCACAAACATGACATCTCACTTTCATTCTGCAATTTTCTAAATTGTGACCAACTTTGTTGCATTTGGAACATTGACCAGTGGGTGCATTAATGTTCTGATTGTTTCTAGATCTACACTGATTTTCTCTATGACCATACTTGTTACAGTTAAAGCATTTCCCATTAAATTTGTAAGCATTAGGTTGGCTTACCGGTTTACTATGATTATGATTGTTTGCAGTACCGAGACTTTGACCAACTTCAAATCCAAGTCCATTAGTATCTCCATTAGGTTTCTGACTTTTCAGCATATCATCAAGTTCTTTTGAACTTTTCTTGAATTTCTCTTTATGTTGATTTGCAGTAGCCAACTCATTTTCCAGAATTCGCATCTATCTCATAAGTTCAGTTTTATCATGTTGCATGTGAATCAGGCCTATCTTTAACATATCATTTTCATGACCGAGTCTTAGATTTTTATTACCAACATCATTGAGTCTCCTAGTCAAGTCATCTTCATTCTTCTTTCTATCTTCAATGTCTTTACAAAATCTCATAGTCATGTCTTGCATTTCATTCCTCATAGTCATGTTTTCTTGCCTCAATTTGTTCACAAGCTCATTAAGAGTTTCCTTTCCATCATTGTCATTCTGCATCTTCTCGTGAAGTTATTTTCTCTTATTTCTAGCAAGAGTAAGATTCTCCTAAAGTCCATGAATGAATTCTTGTGCAGTCCTTAGATCATCTTCAAGTTTGATATTCTTCAACTTCTCTGAATCATAGTCTACAAGAGCTCCTTCAAATTGCTTTCTTAAGTTCTCCATCTGTATCGGTGTCAAAATCTTCCTCAAGTTGTTAGGCTTTTGAAAATAGAGGACTAGGCTCTGATACCAATTGTTAGGGTTAATGACAGTCCCAAAGATACTGAGAGGGGGGGGGGGGATCAGTATCTAACCGGTTGTCTAAATATTTAACCTTATTAAGTATTTTGCATTCCAAACCAGTGTACTGGTAAATAAGAATTAATGTAGTAAACAGGAACAATAAAGACAACATAGAAAACACACCATAACACAAGATGTTTAACGAGGAAACCCGATGTGGGAAAAAACTCGGTGGGATTTGTGAACCACAATATTCACTCACTGGCCAATGAATAAATATTACTTACAATGAGGGGCCTGCACATGCAGGAAGGCCAACTGCCTAGAGCTCACTGCTCAATCTACAAAATGGAAGTCTCATTGACTTACAAAATGGATTATGAAAATCTAATACAATGTACTGCTTCAATTCAACATCTTCTATGTCAAGTTTAGTACCAGTTTAAGCTCATACTATAACCATAAACCTTATACAAAATATGTCCTTATTATTCGCTCATTCCTATCTCATCTCCTATTCCTTTTCATTTTTTTCTCTACTCAAAATGATTTATAAGATCTCATACATATATGAGTTTATTACAATATGCCATGTCGACTTTACAAAAATATATTTACAATTAAATACAATAAACAAAAGTTTATTCCTGTTAGCTAGAGTGCCGGTATGCATTGTTGCCATTGTCGGTGCCTGTCGGTGGTTTACCAGATGAATGCCACAAGGTTGCCTGAAGGTTTCCACAAGGTTTCCATCAATGACAACACCTTCAATTCTCACTAGAGTGTAGAATGCCAACATTGTATATAGACATACATTCACGTATATAGACATATATTTTGTTTGAGTTGGCGTTTATGCCATATTTGTGTATGGACATACACTTGTAATCATTTTACATTTTTATACATACCGAACTTGATTTTTGATCATATAAATTGTTTCTCATCTGTGCATGGTGTTATCATGGAAATTTTTAATCTTCAATCCAATAATTGATAATGGTTAATAATGGTTATTTAATGAACCATACAATTCATTTCATTTCATCGTAAGTGTTGTTTGTATAATGAACAATACAATTCATGAACAATACAATTAATTTAATGAACAATATAATACAATTCATTATTACCCTATGCATGCTCCTATTCCCCCCCCCCTCCCCCACTCGGTTGAACGCTCGAGGTCATACCCTACAGGCATGGTCCCTTGAGCACCCTACGTGCTAAAAATTGTCAAACTTTGACATGCCCTTGTAAAGCGGAAAATCGCGGTCGAACCCTAGTTGGTCTCCCCTCTTCTAACTCCGAGGAGAGAGAAGGGAGGTTCGCTAGGATTCGATGGGTTTTCACTTAGGGGGAAGACTTTACATTCAAAAGAGGGGTTGAAACTCATAAGATCCAATCCCACACAATGTAAGGTTGGATGCTAAATGAATTTCAAGGGTTTGGAAAGCAAAGCTACCTTCTTTTGTAAAGAATGTTGTTAAGGAAATTAAGCTAAGCATGCATAGAAAGTCATAAAGATTTGCTTATAAACTGAGTTCGGGTTATAGGATGAAGCTGCGGACCTGGAATTAGCAGTAAAATGTTGATACGGCACTGTCCTGCAAATTTGAGAAAAAGTTGTCGGGACGATGGCGCCCGGCGCCACGGTCCTCCGAAAAATCCGCGAAACGAAGGGGGATCTGTTCATCTCGGCACAAGGATTCCAGATCTTCAATCTCAGCCGCGTACCTGCAACCTACACACAGAAAAGCGAAGACGATTGGGGGGTTAGGGATTAGGGGTTTGCCTTTAGGTCAAACCCCGGTTTTGGAATTAACCAAGAAATGAGCAAGTGCTGTAAATGTAAATGACTGTAATGTAAAACAAGTACTAATACCTTGTTCTAAGGATGTTTGTATCCTTATGTGCAAAGGTTTAGATGTTGTATGTTGTAGTATGTAGCATGTAATAAGTGATCTCCTCTTCAATGGTTGAATCCTTGACTTGAATGCAACACTTAGCCTTGAATGGAGACTTGGAATGATCAATTGCTTGAATGCTTGAATGCTTGAGTATAGTTTCCACGCTTTTCACATATGTCCTTCTCATCTATCCCAAATGAGAGAGAAAAATGTAGTTTATATACTTGTCAATTAGGGTTGATAGACTGATTTTCTCGACCTTAGGCCGACCAGGGAAGTATATTTCCAAATTGCAATAAAAAAGACCCGATATCACTTAGGAAACCGGGCCCAAAATAGGACCCAGGGGCCAGGGCACTGGGCGCTCTGGTCCCACCTCCGGGACAGCGGGGTGCAAGGAGGTTCAGGCCAATGGTGCTTGAAAAATGCAGTTTTCAGTGTCGTGAGCAAGTTTTGGGGTCTCCATTTAGGTTGTGTGTTGCGTCGCCATCGTGAAGACCGAAATGCAGTCAAAATTGCAAGTGTCGCAATTTTAGGACGCTACATTTAGCCCCCACTTTAGCGGGAGTATGTATGCTCATACTTCCGGTAAAGTACAAGGAAACAACGTTGAAAGACTTTCACCACGTCAAGGAGGCAAGATACACCAAGCCCCCAGTGGACTAAGGATCTTACGACTTCGATTGACAAAGTAAAAGGGAAGATCACGAGGGAGAACCATGACTGTCAGTAGTAAGGTTCCCTCACTATGAGTCATGCAAAAGAAATACCAAAAATCTTCAAGACAAAGCTAAGTTTGCCAAGAAATTTTCAAGTATCTTTGAAAGGATAGACAGGGTGTATGCCCCCCTACGTTAAAGCGATCGCACACGCCTCAACGGGGGTGATTGTTTTAACGTAGTGATACACATAAGAAATGAGAAAGGAAAAGGAGCACGTTATCGCAAAGATTTAGCCCCCAAGTGTGAGATAAACCCAAGGATAATAGACACAAAACACAAAGCACGAGGTGACTTCACTTTCCTCGGGGTCAGTATGCTGTATGATAAGTCATGTATATATCATATGTATGTATGCATAATTGTTCTTCATTCCCCAATCAAGGAAGGTCACCTAGAAGAAGGGAACACATGTGTCTTTTGAATCAACATGAGAGAGACCAAAGAGATCTCAATGCTTTGCATCGTCCTCAAGTAGACAACACTAAGGACGACAAATAGAAGAATGAGAATAACATATAGAAGAAGTAACAAAAGAGAGGGGGAGAGAATCTGCCATGCTAATGTAACTAGTCTAGCACGTCATCTACCCCCCGATCTTGGTGATCAATGTTTCGGGAAGGCAGGGAACACGCTAGAGGAGGAACATCCAACACAGCAGATGGAGCTATCACAAGATCCAAACAAGGGCTATGTTCATGTTCCAAGCCACATTGTTCTTGTCTAGGAGCTAGGATAAGTGCTTTAGAAAATTCATTAGATAAATGGTTATCAACATCAACAAGTTCATATTCACTATCAGAAGCAAGAGGAGTAACATTTTCATCATGCATAACATTTTCATCTATATCATCATCAAGATTTATAAAAATAGGATCTTTAACTCGCACAGGATCAAGATCATCATGCATCTTATGTTTAGGAGATTTAGGCTCAATATCCGGCTGAGGAGAAAATGGAATAATGCTTGTTGAAGGTGTTTTTGGAGATTGTAAAGTTTGAGAAGCAGCTGCTTGAGCCCTAAGACGACGCTTTCGTCGGCGTTCCCGTGCAGAACGATTACGTCTAGTCTTAGTAGGAAGTGTAGAAGATAGAGGAGGAGGAATGTTCTCATCCCTATCACTAGGGTGTTTAGGTTGTGGTCTCTTAGGCTGGATAATAGGAGAAGAAGAAGGTCTCTTCTCTCTATAGAAGGCAGGAGGAGGAACTGCTCCATATAAGGGAAGAATTTTTGGTTTAGGAAGAAGACCAAGTCCATCATGACGAGGAGGTATAGGTCTACTTTTAGAAGATTTATTAGGCATAGACATAGTCACATCCATGGGGACGGGTTGGGAATCTTCTTGAGGAAAGACATTAGTTTTGTCTTTCAAAGGAAGAATTTCCTTCTCAAGAATGATAGGAATGTCAAGTTTAGGTGTTCTAGGTTCACTTAGAGATAGGATCATATCTGTTTTCCACTTTTGATAAGATTTAAAAAGATGATCACTTCGCGGAGGAAGAGATTGGAATTGTTTGGGCCAAAAGTAATCAATAGGAACACTAGAGGTTCTTTCGGCTGGTTTAAAGAGACTATGATTGACAGTAACAACTTCACCATTATGGGGAAATTTTAAACACTTATGAATAGGAGAAGCAATAGCTTTCATGGAAGATAGCCAAGGATAGCCAAGCTTCACACGAAATTGTTCAGAAGATGGAATAATAGCAAAGTTCACATCAAGAGATTTATTATGGACCTCAATAGGCAATGTAATAGAACCAATGGCAGGAGAAGAAAATGCATCAAATAGTTTCACAATCACATCTGTTTTGTCATAGATCACTTGATTCAATTGCAAAGTAAAAAGAAATTCTTCAGTAATAACATTAACCATGCACGAAGGATCAATAAGCACTCCACGGCAAGGTGTATTTTTGACTTTTGCAACTACGTATAAAGGACCATCAGGTGCTCTAATGGTTTCACTAGAATCAAATGTGATGGAAGGTTCTTTAGGGTTTTCTTGCTGCTCTACAAAGTTAATCACATTCGGAGTCATAGACACAAGACCATCAGATGAGAAAGAGGAATCATTAGCCTCAATCGCATTAGAGGTATGAGAGGTATGAGAAGGTAATGGATCAGTAAAAATCTGAAGATTTTGGTTAGGAGGAGCTACAGATGTGTTGCCTTTATCATTCACTCCAGAAACAGAAATAGTATTATTATCAATCAAATCTTGAATTTTACCCTTTAAAGAAAAACATTTTTCAGTATCATGCCCAGGCTGACGATGAAAGTGACAAAAAGATTTGTGATCAAAATAAGGTGAAGTAATCTTTGCAGGATCAATTTGTCTTATAGGAGGAAGAGTAAGCACATTTTGTTCCAATAATTTATTCATAATACCATGCAATGATTCATTCAAAGGAGTATACTTTCTTTCTTTCCTGAAAAATTTAGAAATAGGAGGCACACCTGATGCTGCATTCACATTGTTGTTGATGATGTTTTCATTGAATTTGATGGAATCTCTGTTCAGTTTAAACTTCCCAAATGGTTGTTGACTGCTATCACCCTTATCACTCGGAGCCATAGGATGTGATTGTTCCATTTGACTCACAGTCAGTTGATAATTGTGAAGAGTGGCGCACAACTGTTGGAAAGAAGTAAACTCAGAAAATAGAAGTTTGTCTCGAATATCTTTTTGCAAATTAGAAATAAAGATTCTTTGAATATCATTATCAAGCACTGGAAAAGAAATTTGAGCATACAAATGCTTATATCTACCAATGAAATCAGTCACTTTTTCTTTAACACCTTGTTTACAATGCATTAAATCAATCAAAGTAACTTTAGGACTTATATTGTTTTGAAATTGTTGAATGAAAGAATTTGCAAGTTGTTCGAAAGAAGTAATAGAATAAGAAGGCAACGAGCAATACCATTGTAGGGCTTTGTCTCTTAATGTTCTGGTGAATAGTTTTGCAAGCAACCTTTGGTCATAAGCAAAATCAGTACAAATTGTTTGAAAAGTCTTAACATGTGTTAGAGGATCTCCTTTACCATTATAAAGCTCCAAATGCGGGATTTCAACATGTTTAGGAGGAATAGCTCAAACAATGTCAAGAGAAAGTGGGCTTGCAACATCAAATGTGGGCACACTAAACTTAGATTGATTCATAGAGGCAATTTGTTGCTGTAAAGAAGAGACAGTTTGTGCAAGATTATTAATGGTAGCTTCAGTCGAAGAGTTCATATTAGGTGTGTTAGATTGAGATGGAGGTGTGATGTTATTGAAAGAAGGTAAAGAGTAAGGTGGTGGGACCCTATGATAGTCAACCATAGGGGATGATTGGATAGGAGGAACACTACAAGGAGGAATGGAATGGTTAAATGAATTGCCCCCTTGCGTCATGTTCATTTGTGAAGATATAATAGGAACACTTATTGAAAGAATGAATGAAGAAGTCGGATTGAATGAAGGAATAGGGTTAATTGAAGAAGGAGGATTGCCCCCATGACTAGTGATCACAGGAGGAATGTCTTGTATAGAGGTAGCCATGATGTTTGATGTAAAGGTAGGTATGTTAGCAATAGAAGTGGTCAAAGGAATAGAATGATTGTCTTGAGTAGGAGGTTGTGTATAACCCAAATTTTCAGCACAACTCTTCATAGGCATCACATTCGAACCCACAATGTGTGCAATACCACGCAAAATATCAATTCCATTCTTATCACTTTGAAGCATACATTTTAGACCCTCAATTAAAGGAAGAGCTTGACTATCGGGATACTCATGAGACATCCATTGGTGAAAATCGTCAAATTGGTTATCCAATTTGGAAAGTTGTTCAACAGAAACTTCATGGGGAGCTTCTTCATCATTCGGAGGATTAGAGGAATTACCCATGTCCTCGTTAAAAAGACTACTCAAATTAGGTTCCATCTTCTCAGTAGTTAAACCTCGGAAAGACTTAATTCTACGGCTTCGTCTAACGGGAATAGTGTAAGTAGGGCTTATTGTTGTAAAACTCATGCACTAGAGAAGGAGAGAAAATTTTGAATTTAGAGGTAGCAATTTTCAGTAAGATCAACCAATTTTCTGGATTTAAGCTGTTAAATGCAATCACAACAGTCTCCCAAAATTTTGGAAAAAATGTCCGGGACCGTGGCGCTTGGAGTGCAACACGGTCCTTGCAACTTTTTTTGAAATTTGCAGGGATGAAAGGTATGATGATTTTAGAGCTAATCTGAAAAAATTGAGTGATTTTACGATCTATAGATAGGCCAAATTAAAGTTGCAATCTCAAAATTAAACCCTATCAAGATTGTCGAAAAATGCAAAATTTTGAATTTTGAAAAAGAGAGGGAAACTGAAATTTTGAATTTTATGATTTTAGAGGGAATGTCAAAAGCAGTGCAAGTTTTGAAATTTAAAAATTGATTCAATTTCACGCAAAATTCAATTTTGAAAGCGGAAATCAAGGTTGTTGTAATTAAGCACTTAATTTCAAAAGTCACAAAATGCAAGAATTTGAATAAAGCACTGAAATTTTGAATGAATGCAAACACAATTTTCAGATTTAGGATAGTAAGAACACAATTTTGACACAAAATTTCAATTTCCACAATTTTTGAATGATTAGGAGCCTTAAACCAAGCAATCACAAGACCAACTTTGACTGTAATTTTGAAAGTGTTATAATTGACAAAATCAGCCAAAATTCTGGATTTTAGCAGGAAAATACAGCAAGATCTCGCTCCCGAAATTTTGGAAAAAATGTCGGGGACGATGGCGCTCGGAGTGCAACACGGTCCTCGCAACTTTTTTCCAAATTTTCAGGGATGCAAGATATTGTGATTTTATTACAGAATCCAAAGTTATAGCTGATTTGGAGATGTTTTGATCGGTCAGATGGTCAAACAAAGGTTGAATTAAGAGGGTTTCAAAAATTAGGGTTTTGACATTTAACCACTTAATTTTCAGAATTAAAGCACAGATATGAATTGATAATTTATAATAGAAAAGCAGATCTGAAGCAAGCATTAATAATTAAACATTTCGCAAGTTCAATGTTCAAAAAAAGAAAATTTAGGGTTTTTATGCAATCACCTCTAAAATTTTGCAAAAGATCAAACATGGAAATGTAATCAAGGAATTAATTTTCAGATCTAATCATGAATAATCAGAAAGGATGTTCACATCGGGTTCACCAAAATGTAAAGCGGAAAATCGCGGTCGAACCCTAGTTGGTCTCCCCTCTTCTAACTCCGAGGAGAGAGAAGGGAGGTTCGCTAGGATTCGATGGGTTTTCACTTAGGGGGAAGACTTTACATTCAAAAGAGGGGTTGAAACTCATAAGATCCAATCCCACACAATGTAAGGTTGGATGCTAAATGAATTTCAAGGGTTTGGAAAGCAAAGCTACCCTCTTTTGTAAAGAATGTTGTTAAGGAAATTAAGCTAAGCATGCATAGAAAGTCATAAAGATTCGCTTATAAACTGAGTTCGGGTTATAGGATGAAGCTGCGGACCTAGAATTAGCAGTAAAATGTCGATACGGCACTGTCCTGCAAATTTGAGAAAAAGTTGTCGGGACGATGGCGTCCGGCGCCACGGTCCTCCAAAAAATCCGCGAAACGAAGGGGGATCTGTTCATCTCGGCACAAGGATTCCAGATCTTCAATCTCAACCGCGTACCTGCAACCTACACACAGAAAAGCGAAGACGATTGGGGGGTTAGGGATTAGGGGTTTGCCTTTAGGTCAAACCCCGGTTTTGGAATTAACCAAGAAATGAGCAAGTGCTATAAATGTAAATGACTGTAATGTAAAACAAGTACTAATACCTTGTTCTAAGGATGTTTGTATCCTTATGTGCAAAGGTTTAGATGTTGTATGTTGTAGTATGTAGCATGTAATAAATGATCTCCTCTTCAATGGTTGAATCCTTGACTTGAATGCAACACTTAGCCTTGAATGGAGACTTGGAATGATCAATTGCTTGAATGCTTGAATGCTTGAGTATAGTTTCCACGCTTTTCACATATGTCCTTCTCATCTATCCCAAATGAGAGAGAAAAATGTAGTTTATATACTTGTCAATTAGGGTTGATAGACTGATTTTCCCGACCTTAGGCCGACCAGGGAAGTATATTTCCAAATTGCAATCAAAAAGACCCGATATCACTTAGGAAATCGGGCCCAAAATAGGACCCAGGGACCAGGGCGTTGGGCGCCCTGGTCCTGAGGGACCAGGGCACTGGGCGCTCTGGTCCCACCTCCGGGACAGCGGGGTGCAAGGAGGTTCAGGCCAATGGTGCTTGAAAAATGCAGTTTTCAGTGTCGTGAGCAAGTTTTGGGGTCTCCATTCAGGTTGCGTGTTGCATCGCCATCGTGAAGACCGAAATGCAGTCGAAATTGCAAGTGTCACAATTTTAGGATGCTACAGGCCTAACTCAGAATCTGTGGCACCTACGAACAATCCATTTGAACCTATGGGGCCATGAGAGGGGTCCGTACAAAATCCTATCTCGTTTTTTCAAGTTTCCCTACAGTTTTATTAGGGTAGCATTTTTTCGGTTAGCAAAAAAATCGTCAGTCTCATTCAATCGAATATTGTCGCATGGCCAATTTCTCATTTTTCTCATCATGATAATGAACCGTCGGCTCTGACATGTCCAGTTAGGAATTATTAACCTATGCATGCTCCTATTTCTCCCCCCACTCGATTTAACGCTTGGGGTCATACCCTACCGACGTCATCCCTTGAGCACCCTAAGTGCTAAAAATTGTCAAACTTTGACGGGCCCTAACTCAGAATTCGTGGCACCTGCGAATGATCCGTTTGAACCTACAAGGTTGTTAGGTCCTAGGGACAATTGAGAGGGGGGGGGGGGGGTGAATCAGTTGTCAAAATAAATTCAAACCAAAACAACTTAACCAACTTAAATGCTTAATACCGGTAAACCAAACTTTTATGCCAGTAGACAGTTTTATCAATCAATTACAGTATCGGTAAAGATTAATGCATGAAATAGAAAGACAATAACATGCACAACACATAACACCAATATTTGTATGTGGAAACCTTGTAAGGGGAAAAACCACTGTGGGAAACCTTACCCACAATCAGATGATACTACTGTAGATAGTATGTGTATACAAATGGGGTCTGCACATGCAGAAAGGCCAAGCGCCTAGAGCTCACTACTCAAACACAAATAGGAGTCACACTTACTACAATTGGATGGTTAAATCCAATAAGGATGTATTGCTCAAAATAGCATCTTTCTATGCTGGATTCAGTACTAGTGTAGTTCTAATTGTCTTCACAAAAACCTTTCTTTACCTTCAAATGATGTCTGTGTGTAAAGATTTGCTTATTCTTGCATATACCAAATTATTCCTTCCTCCACATTCCACACTTGATCTTACAAATAAGATCTTACATTTATATCATAACCTAAGACCAATTTTAGTAGGTCGGCTCTAAAGGATATTACAATAAAATCAATTTATAAATAAAACAATATCCAATGCAATAACCGATTCAACATGTCAGCTCAATGCAATTACAACATTAATAAAACATCTGCATAGCGTGCCATGCTAATCTGGAATAGATAAGCCTGCTGGTGAATGATCTGGACCTATTTGCCGGTAACAACAAACATGCATATATGAATATGCCAATGAATAAATCTCCAAGACAAAGTGTCCAAACGATGTCTTCGACATAACCAGGTGTTTTCCATGCCATTCCAAGTGTCAGTGATCATTATATCCTATCGGTGTACCAGATATTGTTAGGCCCAATATGGAAAGCTAATGTACTGAGAGGGGAGGGGTGAATCAGTACTCCAAAAATTTTCTTCAATAATAACTTTACTGTTATGCATAAACCGAATAGTGTAGTAACATAATATAAAGCTAAAACAAATAGATAACAATCATACGTGATTCACTCCATAACACATATATTCTGGTTACACAAAAACTCTTGGTTAGAGAGAAAAACTACGGTGGGGATGGCACCCACAACTTCACTACTACAATAATAAAGAGTGCTCGGTTAGAGCTACATGTTTAGCTATTTTTGATATCTTACCCTATTAGGAGTATCTAGATCTGTTAGATCTACCTTGCTAAAGGATTTCACAACACTTAAACTAAATACTGCACCTGGTTAGAGGCTTTACAATTTATAGACTTGATTAGAGTCTTTTACCCTATTAAAGGTTTCTCTTACAACTTCAAAATATTACAATAAAATCATTACAAATATCTACAACTTTACATCTGGAATGTTATAGCAGATTCTATGTGCTCAGAATAAGTTACCTTGCTTATAGCATACCTCGGTAACCCATATAGTAACTTGGTAAACCCTTCTATTTACTTTGTTCTTCGACTGTTCTCTGAAAACCTTCTCGGTGACCTCTGTGTCTCTGTAATAGTCTTCTTACACTCATGCATACATCTCTAATTCTTAACTCATACAATATAAATAGATCTCTTATGACGGTGATCCATTCATTGCTTTGATCTTACAAATATGATTTATCAAATGAATAACCATGCAAATTATTTCATTGGTTAGATGAAATCAAAATCATACACAATCTTTAAGTGCAATTTCCAATGTGATAACGGTTAGATGTTCATCGATCTTGTAACGTGTTTTCATATGTATATCCAGGTTCAATGAATTTGGTAACATGTTTCACTCGGTGTATATCAACTCGGTGTGTCATCTTTGCTGCTCGGTAGACATGAAATGATACTTGGTAGACAGCTCAGTGTATATTACATTTTGAGATTACTTTCTTCTGTAACCGACTAGACTGTGCATACCGACTGAATATCTCGGTAGAGATAACTGACTAGAGTATATAGAATAACTTTGAACATAAAACTAATGGCAACTTGATAAGTAGTAACAATCTCCCCTTTTGACATTAGTTGAGATGTTTGACAAAAACTAGTTTCAAAGTTATAACTCAATAATCTATATACTTGCAAAATTTGACTATACTGATAGTATATACAATAGTCAATAATATAATATATCTAGATATACTCCCCTTATCGATATACTGTACAAAACTCTAATTTTGCATGCTTGGTGATCTGTTCTTGTGTGCTGCTCTTGATCTTTGCTTATTGTCCTGTTCACTGCACTCTGCTCGGTATACTCCCCCTGTATACTATACTCCTTTTGTTTGATACTTTGAATACAACACTTCCCTAATACTGTATCACTCCTCTAATACTATATCATATCACTCCCCCTTTTTGACAAACATCAAAACTTAATTACCATTCGGGGGTGGTAACTGGTCAAAAATGGATTTGTACTTGGTCCTTGCTTCAATGAGAGCGACAAAGAGTGCATTCTTTACACTGTCCATTAAAGAATTATGTGCTTGAATATTAGCCAATAATGATATTAAGCCATCTAGAGTGCTTCCCTCTTGTGTAGTAGATAAGGAGGTGGCTCGGTTGATCTATTCTTGGACGGATGAAAGATGAGGAAGGAATAATGTCCGAAGTGTCATTATGTCCATCCGGATCTTGTGTTCTTTATTTCTTAGGTCCAATTGTTGAGCAATGAGCTGTTGTAGCTTTGTGTAAAAATTCTGAACTGAATTTGGCTTTGTGGTCAACTTGCTTGAGAGATCAGTGATCTCTTTCTCAATTGCCTCTATTTTATTCTTAATGTCTTTAATGAATAAAGAAAATGTGTAGATTTTTTGAAATAAATAAAGAATGTGCTTGAGTTGAGGAGTCAACTCAGCAATAAATTTGACAAGTTTAACTTTTCCAATAGCTATAGCTTTTTGTACCTCTTCTATCATTTTTGCAGTGGGCTCTTTGTCTTTTAGCTTGCTCAAATACTTCGATGCATCTACTCCAGATGTCTCTATCTTTGTTAGGAGTTCATCCAGTTGAATGTGGATGGCTGCATCTGTTGATACTGTAGCTTCAGGTAGCATATGTATTAAGAGTGCCTTTACCTTCTGAAGTACTTTATTTTTCTTTTGAATCACCATTTGCTTCTCTTGTTCAGCCTTTTCTTTGCATAGTTTACCGAAATCAATGAGTGCTTGCCCCTTTAATTTTGATATGTCTACATTGGGAAAAACTATTGGTTATGACAAATCAACTTTAAAACTATGCTTTTTCATCTTCTTTTCTTTACCTTTCACCGATGGAACTAAGACAAGGGCTTGTGAGGCTTGATGACCCTCGGTAGGTTGCTCGGTAGAGGCAACACTTTAATCAGTTTCTTTAGCCTCTGTAGAGTCCTTTGGTGTCTTAGTTGCAACATTCTCAGTGCTAGAAGGTGCTTGAGATGTCTATTCTTGAGTAGTACCTTCTCCTATTGTAGACTTGTGACCTTTGGTGCCTTGCTCCATGTCATTAGGGGTTTTGGTTGAGACAGATTGCTTGACTGGTGGATAAGGCTGAACTTGTTCCAAGACTAATTCACTAGATACAAGTTTTGCATGTGCATTGCCTTCTATCATTTCCTGTTCTGGTGCCTCTGTATCCATGACATCTTCATCTATTTGAATGGTGTCAACAGGGTCGTTCTCGGTAACATCAAGATCTTGCTCGGTGACCTCAACAATTTTAATTTTAGCTTGCTCACCGACATCCTTGATTTTAAAGATTTCCTGCCACTTTGCTTTTGTCTCATTTTCCACTTCAATATATAGCCCATTCATCAGTTTTAAGGCTCTCTATTTGACAAGAAACTTTGAGTTGTAGGTTGTTAGATGTTCTTTTATTTCAACTACTGACATGTTAGGAAATAGATGAACCAAACTTCTCTCTCTGATCTGTTTCTTCGAGTCCATTGCATACTTCCACCTATTATCAATATGAAAGTAAAGTTCATTTGGAAGTGACTTAGCTAACCGGAATTTTAGAAGTGTGCAGATGACAACTTCTTCAATTTGTCTCTTCTCATCATTATTTATGGTTTCATAATTGACATATCTAAATGATCCAAATCCTCCATATTCTTTTAGATTAGCACAAAAGTTTTCAACACTATGTACATTTACCTTCTTGCTCTTGACAATCTGAAATTTGCTTGCATCTTGTAATTCGATATCACTAGACTCTTTTGCCAAAATGAGTCTCCGAGTAGATTTCTTGTAGGTCTTTGTTACCTTGGGAACAGTAACACTCTTTGTTTTCTTACTCGGTGAGGCTGCAGATGCTCTTGTGTTAGGTCACTTTGGAGGTGGAGTAGGTGAGGCCTTTGATGTGTCCTGTTTCTTTCTCTTCAACACTTTTCCCTTAGGCAATTCAGTGCTTAGTGTTATTGCTGCCTCTTGGGCTTTAGATTCCTCTTCGGTAATGGCAATGGTGCCTTTGACAGGTGTAGAGGAAGAGTCTTCTCTGAATTTCTCTGACAATGCCTTTATCATTTTTGTTGCCTTTCTTGTAGCTTTGGGTACTACAATGCTCATCTTTACCTTTTCCTTTACTTCCTCATAGGTTCCATACCTTAGCTCAGTAGCATGCCTTGGTAATGTGAGAAATGCATCAATTTGCTATTGTGTGATGCCAAAATCAATCTCGTATCCTATAGGTGACAAAGATTGAGTTCTTGGTTCCACAACATTCACATAACAGTAATCGGTGTCAACTTCAAAACATATATCATTTTTGTATTTCTCCACTAGCTAGGGTGGAATCTGATACCTGTTATGCATTTTCTCTTGAAATTTACTGAAGTAGTCATCCATAATATCATTGAAATTATCACCTAACTTCTTGATGAAGTCATTTATCTGATGGACAATTGGTCGGTGTAGTTCCCAAACAACTTTACCAACTGATGGAAAGAATTTTTCAATATAGAAAAACATGCATACAAGTAATGATCTAAACTTTAATGTATTAGCTGAGTTATTTTTCTTTAGCTTCCTGATGGTATTCAGATTCTCAAACAGGTTTTTCAGCAACACCTCACATAGATCAATTTTCATTCCCTTTTTCACAATTTTGTATGCTAAGTCTACTGCTGCACAGGGTACACTATTTTCCCTTGCCGATTGGAAGAAACAGTAACCTATAACTTTTATGGAAAATTTTAGTTCTTCATCTGTGACATTATTCAGTTTCAATCCTCTACAATCTAATTCCACTCTAGTTAAACTAATTAATTCCTTCTGTGATATCATCTTTTGGGCTCGGGCATGATCATAAATGGGATAATCGGTAATCAGATGAATGATTTCCTTGGTAATCTTAAATGGTTTCTCTTCTAGCCACATGAAATCATCATGAACTCTACTTAGAACAAACTTAACCCATTGGGGTTTGAACATACGGGGATAGGTTAGGGCTTCAGTTAATCCCTTGATCTTGATGTGTTCATACTTGCTATTCAATTTACCATCTGTGCACAATTCATCATAGGTGTCTTTAATTTCAACATGATCGAGTTCTTCAACATGAAATTTGGTGAAGAATCTCACATCCTCGACTAACAACACTCTATTCGGGATGAGTGAAAAGGCGGTTTTGTCATCTGGTCCAGAAGCAACTTTGGGAGTCAAAGAGTATTTTAGTGAGGGCTTCTCTACATTCTTGACAACTATGGGATCTTGGATCTTGGGCGCCATTGTAGATTTCAGATAAAAGATAACAAAGGATCCTTAGGGTTTCAGGATTTTCAAACGACTGATGCTTTATACTTAGCAGATAATGGCAACTATATACGATCGGTAAATCAGCTTAAGAATGCATTGAGATTGATGTAAATACCTTCAATTTGCTTTGTAGGAGGTTTTGATCGCCTTTGATTTGCTTTGCTTTGCTCTCTCAAAAAATTGGTAAGTTGAAAATGAACTGCGAAAATGCTTTTAAGTACACCATATGCCGTATTGAGCTCTATGGGGGTTAGGTCAAAAACATTAAATGCACTCGGTTCCACTAAACCTTCTTTCCTTTTTCTGCTTTAACCGAGTAACCAAGCTTCCTTCATTCACTGACTAGATAGGTTTCCTGTATAGTGCTTCAAAATACTTTGATATAATTTCAAACTTAGTATTACATCTTAATTATGCAGATTTGAATTAAGTACATGATAAAATAGGAACTGTTAAGATTTAACCTTGAGAGAATGCAGTCCCTTCATACCTTTATTGATTAATTTGGAATAGGTGCACCTAACTCGGTAGGTAAGGTGCTTTCTTCATTTGACACAATTTCCTTCTTTTTCCAAATCATCTTTAATTTGTCTTTTATTTTTTCAGTGTCTTTTCTAGGTTGATCTTTGCAATCTCTAGCTAAGTGTCCAACTTTGTGACAATGAAAAAATGCCATACCAGGATTTCTCCATGATCTTCGGTTGTTCATCCCAAACCTTATAAAGCAATTAGCACTTATACATCCATATCTTCCACAACATTGACACCATATCCTTGTATTGTAATCCCATGGTACTGCAGAATACTATCGGTAAGGATGTGTGTGAGTTTGGTAAGCTCTAGCATTTGCTTGGTGTGCATACCACATATAGTTCTTTTTCTTAAACCAACACTTCTCGGTACTATGTCCATATCTATTGTAGTTTTTACAAAACCCTTTGAATTTTGCCTTCTGATAATTGTTAACAGACTTTGTCCTACATTGATTAGATGCATGACCATATTTATTGCAATTGTAACAATAACCTGTGGACTTAGTGACATTCGGTTGCTTACCTTTTCTGATTTGACACATGTTGGCAGTGTGACCTTGATTTCTATAGTAGTTGCAAATAGGCTTCTTTCTTTTGATGTTATTCTTGTTTCCAGCTTGCTTTGATGATTCTCCTCTCTAGGTAGTATGAATTCCCTTCTCGGTAGAGTATTTTCCTTTGTAACCGAGTCTTGCATCTTTGTTGGGTCTTCTTATATTCAGTTGCTCATCCAACATCTTTGATGCTTTATAACTCTTCTTGAGTGTTTCTTTGGATTTCTTCTCTGATTCAAGTTCATCGGTCAACCTTGATACTTCAAGTTTCAATGCTTGATTCTCATCATTTTTCAGAATTGCTTCATGATGTGCATAACCTAGTTGATTTGACAGATTTTGTTGAGCTCCAGTCAACCTTGTGATTTCATCATTCTTATCAGATACTAAGACTTTAAGTTGTTGTTTCTCTCTTTCTAGATCTCTTACTTTATCCTCGGTTGTCCTCAATGCATCAAGATTTTCAGTCATCTGTGTGCTGAAATGTTCATGTTCTCTTTTCATTGCTTTTAGTTGATCAGCTAGTGCTTTGTTCTTTTCTTTCAATACTCCAATCATTTCTTCAATTTCTTTAGATATACTATTCTCAGATGATGTCTCAATTTGTTCCACTAACTCTTGAGATTCTTGCAAATCATCAGATAATCTTCTTCTTACTTTCAGAGATTTTTGCATTTGTCTTTGCATGACTGCAATCACTTGATTAGCATGATCCAGCTCTTCTTGCATATACACAATCCTCCGAGATTGTTTATAGCCTTCCATTGATAAGATCTTTCTCTTTAGGCAATTAAACCCTTTTCCAAGATTGAAGCTCTGATACCAATTGTTAGGCCCAATATGGAAAACTAATGTACTGAGAGGGGAGGGGTGAATCAGTACTCCAAAACTTTTCTTCAATAATAACTTTACTATTATGCATAAACCGAATAGTGCAGTAACATAATATAAAGCTAAAACAAATAGATAACAATCATACATGATTCACTCCATAACACATATATTTTGGTTATGCAGAAACTCTTGGTTAGAGAGAAAAACTATGGTGGGGATGGCACCCATAACTTGACTACTTCAATAATAAAGAGTGCTCGGTTAGAGCTACATGTTTAGCTATTTTTGATAGCTTACCCTATTAGGAGTATCTAGATCTGTTAGATCTACCTTGCTAAAGGATTTCACAACACTTAAACTAAATGCTGCACTTGGTTAGAGGCTTTACAATTTATAGACTTGATTAGAGTCTTTTACCCTGTTAAAGGTTTCTCTTACAACTTCAAAATATTACAATAAAATCATTACAAATATCTGCAACTTTACATCTGGAATGTTATAGCAAATTCTATGTGCTCAGAATAAGTTACCTTGCTTATAGCATACCTCGATAACCCATATAGTAACTCGGTAAACCCTTCTGTTTACTCTGTTCTTCGACTGTTCTTTGAAAACCTTCTCGGTGACCTCTGTGTCTCTGTAACAATCTTCTTACACTCATGCATACATCTCTAATTCTTAACTCATGTAGTATAAATAGATCTCTTATGACGGTGATCCATTCATTGCTTCGATCTTACAAATATGATTTATCAAATGAATAACCATGCAAATTATTTCATTGGCTAGATGACATCAAAATCATACACAATCTTTAAGTGCAATTTCCAATGTGATAACGGTTAGATGTTCCTCAATCTTGAAACATGTTTTCATATGTATGTCTAGGTTCAATGAATCTGGTAACACATTTCACTCGATGTATATCAACTCACTGTGTCATCTTTGCTACTCGGTAGACATGAAATGATACTTGATAGATAGCTCAATGTATACCTGTTTTGAGACTACTTTCTTCTGTAACCGACTGGACTGTGCATACCGACTGAATATCTCGGTAGAGATAATCGACTAGAGAATATAGAATAACTTTGAACATAAAACTAATGGCAACTTGATAAGTAGTAACAGATACCGGTGACTATGCATAAGTCACTTTCTTGCCGATGAACATTGCCAATTCTTCAAAGTGCTAGAGTTGATAAGTGATAGTAGGTGTTGAAATCAATGACAAAACCATACCAAAATACCAACAATCTCCCCCTTTGACATTGATGGCAACACAAGATGGAAAAACTATCAAAGTGCCAAAACAGAAATGCCAAATATGAAAAACCAACAATCTCCCAAGAAGAGATCATAACTAGAAATCAAAATACAGATACAAAGAGTAATTAGTTTCTTTCAAAATAACAATCTCTCCCCAAAATAACAATTTGTTAGGAATCCCATAGATACTAAGAGGGGGGGTGAATCAGTATCTAACCAGTGAGTATAATTTCTTGAATTAAAACATGAAAAACATATTATAACAGTGTATCGATATGCAAGAAATAATGCAATAAACATAATCAAGAACATCCACATGAAAAGCACACCATAACAAAAGGTTTTAACGAGGAAACCCGATGTGGGAAAAACCTTGGTGCAATTTGTGACCCACAATATTCACTCACTGGCCAATAAGAGAATATTACTTACAATAGGGGTTTGCACATGCAGGAAGGCCAACTACCTAGAGTTCACTGCTCAATGGGAAGTCTCAATGACTTACAATGAGGATTTTACAAATCCAATATCTTGTACTACTTTACAATAGCATCTATAATGCCTGATCCAGTACCAGTTGCTGCTTTGCTTCTTACATAAACCCTTAGCCTATATCTCGCATAATAGGTCTGCCTAATATTTTTCTTTTACACTTCCTTACTCATTACCAAATGTCTACAATGATCTCTTTTATATGTAAGAGCTATTTTACAATTTTCCAAGTCAGCTTACAAAGTTTTTACAATAATAAACAAAATATAATATAATAAAATCCTGTCAGCCTCTGTGCCGGTATACTTCTTTTCTTTGTGATGGTGCCGATGTCTTGAGTGCCAGTGTGATCTGCTGATGCCGATATAATGCCTTTGTCGGTGCCATAGGATTGCAAGGTTGCCATCAATGACAAAACCTGCAATCACATACAATGTCTCATTGGAGTGTGCATATGCCAACAATCTCCCCCTTTGGCATTGATGGCAACACTCATGAAAAATTTCAAAAATGTATCCAAAAATGTGAAGTCCAAAAATGTTACCAAAAATGTGTGTGCTCCCCCTGAGCATATGATTCCTGTGATATTGAATTTTCTCATCCCACTACTCCCCCTTTGGCATCAATGACAAAGGTTGTCAAGATGTCAATAGAGTTTGTAGTTTCAACCTTGTAACTAGGTTGTTACAATTTGAAAAAATTCTCCCAAAATCAAGTTTATACTATCCATAAACTTCTTGTTATCCATTATTGTTGTCTCTATTCTCTTCACTGTACCGGTGAGATGCTACAAATGCTCTGCTGGTGTTTTCTGTCCCTGTATTAGTGCCTCAGATACTTCCTTCCATAGTGTTGCTAGATAGTCCAATCTTGGACTTAGTTTTAATCTCAAATGTTTTGCCTTATTCACTATTCTTTCTCTCTCTCTTTCCAATTTAAGTAAATCTTCTTCAAAATTTGCTATCTTCTCCTCAAAAACTGATAGTGTATCAGGTGAGTTAACAAAATTATCTGCAAGTTTATTGATCTCATCATGTACCTTGCTCATCCTTTTGTCTATATCTACAGTCAAAAATTTTGTCTTACAGGTGTCTTTGTACAGAGTTTTGTACTCTTTCAATAAATTACACAATTCTGATAGAAGTGTGTCAAAATTTTTGTTACACTTCTTTATTTGCTCATCAAAGAATTTCTACTTTTCAATTTCTACTTTATCCTTCAATGACTCTTCCTTTATTTTCTCAATGTTTTCTGTGATATATTTACATAGTGTATCAAGTTGTCCTAAAGAATCTTTATTGTCTATATTACTATTAGGAGCAATTACCTTCAAAATTGGTATGGTATCATCAATTGCCTTATAAGCTTATGAGTTGCAGTCTGTTATCTTTTTGATTGAATCTAATAGTACCTCAGTCACATTAGTTGATTTGTAGCTTGATGATGAACCAGCATTCTGAGTAATGTCAGTGGAACTAACCAAGCTTGTATTGACCTCTGGTAGGTCTGTTTGTGTCTACATTTCTTTAAGCAATGGTTTTTCTATTTCTCCAGTTGCCGATGACACTATTTCCTTATGTTCTTGTTCCTGTTGTTGTTGTTCCTGTTCCAAAGCCTTTTGCTTTGTTTGTTGCATTGTCTTAGTCTAAGTCTCTACCTTTTTCTCTTTGTCTTTTGTCATTTTCTCCTGTGTGTTTTTAGTTTACTCAGCTACCGGAGGCTCACTAGTCATGTCAGTCTTATCGGCTATATCTTTATCTACCACTATGTTGATCTTTTGAGTATCAACATCCATAGTATATAAGACTTCAGGATTAGGATTACCATCCTCTACATCCATACTCTCAGCTGTCGATTGATCTTCTATAGCTGTTGTTTTTACCGGTGGAGTAATCAAAGGAGGTGGGGGTAAGTTGTCTCTAACCTTGATACTAGGTGGCCCACCAACTTTACATTTACCCTTGGCTCTATCTTTCTGATAAACTTTTATGGGTTTAGGGTTCCTATATTCTTCTTGTTTTTATTTTTCAACTAGGAATATATCCCATCCATTTTCTATTTCCTCAGTCACCTCATTAACTCTTCCAACCATTAAAGCAATGTGCTGGTGTGTAGTAGAAAATACTGACCGGTTGGCTTGAGCAATTAGGTCATCAATTTCTTTGGGTGAGTTTACCGGATATATAGCGAGTAGCTTTTCAATCTTTATTTTCTTGTCCAATTCTATTACTGCTTGTCTTCTTGCTTCCAGTCTCTTAAATAGTTCATCTAGAATTTTATTGACTACTTCCATCAAAAACTTCTTATACATGTCCATATGCAATATAACACTATTTTCAACTTGTTCTTTTTCATCAGCTGTTAAAGTGTCATATATTTTCTCTATATTTTTCAATTTACCTTCTTCTGTAATTTCATTCAGCAGTATATCAAGAGGGGCCAAGTCTTTGTTTGTCCTCTTCTTCTTTTTGGGTGTCAATTTTTTCTTCTTTGGTGTAGCCATTCTTACCAGAGATTTCACTGCTTGTTGTTTTTGTCTTGTCCTCCTGGGTGAGGGTGTGGTTGCCGGTGAGGGATCTCTTTTCCTTACAACTCTTTTGAAAGTTGCAGGCATGTCACTCCCTGAAGAAGTACCTACTGGTGATAGGTGAGTTTCAGATTGTGGAGCTACTAACTAATCCTCTATTATATCGGTTTTCTTCAACACATCTTCTTTGATGGCCTTTGCTTGTCTAGAACCTTTCCTTACAACTGCCTCAACCTTTCACTCTTTTCTTTGCTTGTGTTTGGCTTTCAATAGTTTCTGTACTACCAAATATTTCTTCCTTAGGTTCTCTGGGGGCTTCTAGAAGTGCTTTGGCATATGTTTCAATTATATGATCATCTGTTTCATAGCCCATCTCGGTTACCCAAACTATCCTAGGAATGACTGCTTCCATCCAGATTTCATCCTTCTTGATTACAAAGCATATTTCATCTTTGTATTTGTCGACAATCTTTTGTGATAACCTGATTCTTTTCTTCATTTTGGCCTTTAATGCTTGAAAGAAGTGATGAATATTGTTTTCCTTGTCTTCTCCCATGTTATTGAATAGTTCTGTTTAACTGTTTACCTATCGGTATATCATATCCAAGTTCTTTGTAGCCTATACTGGGAACCTGTTTTGTTATATGTAGCATCAGACATACTAACAAATTTCCAAACCTAAAAGTTCCTTTCGTGTCCTTTTTAATCTTTCCAAGGTTGTCAATTAATTCATCTTTTAACCACTCACATATATCAATCTTTGCATTATCTGTGACCATATCATAAGCATTCTTAATGCATAAACTTGAGACTGAATTGGCATGAGTAGCTTTATACCCTAATATCATGCTGATAAATCTCACATTAATGTTTGTTACATCATTAACTCTTAGGGACATTTTGTCGAATGTTGCACCAGTTAGGTTTGTAACTAGGTCATTGGATACCTTTTTGGTTTTATCTGGTCTTTTACCAGTGGTCGGTAACCCTATGACAACTTTCACAACTTCCTTAGTGATTTTGTGGACTACATCTAACCAGAAAAATTCACCATGTACCCTGCTTAAGACTGTCCTAATCACATCCTTGGAGAATTCAGGAATGCTAAGGATCTCTGTAAATCCTAGGGTTTCAATGATCTTGTGTTCATCTTTTACATTGCCAGTTTTTATCACATATCACAGTTTTAAACATGGTTTTAATCTCTTCATCTCCTAGTTCCTCAATGTTGCAGAGGATGTAAATTCTTGGGTCTTCAGCATAGACAAGTCCCTTAGGAATTTGAGAAAAAGCACCTAAGGTATCATCTTTCTTTGCTACCTTGGGAACTAACTGAAATATGGGCCTAGGTCTTTTTATCACTTCGACAATAGTAGGGTTTGCTATATATTCAATTGCAGAGGTGGATGCCATGATAAAATACCTTTTGTTGCCTTTAGGATGGATGAATGCTTGGAGTGTTCTTGCCTCTTGCTCGAAATGCCTTATCTTGGAATCTTCACGCTCTTCGTAGGTTTGAAATCTCGGTGAAATGGAATGGAGCCAAAACATCAATTTTATAATGTCTTTTTTCCATCTACCACATTAAATGTATGATGGTTAAGTATTCACTTAACATTGTCTGGCAGTAAAAAGTAATTTCCAACTTCTTATCTCTAGCCAAGGGAATAATAGCACGTGTCATTAGATTGCCAAACCCTCAAGGAAACTTTCTTCAATTAGATGAAGAACTTCCTACCGGTGGAGCACTGCTCTGTCCTGCCGATGAAGCATCACTTTTTCCTACCGGTGAAGCATCACTCTATCCTACCGGTGAAGGATTGATTTATTGTACTGGTGGAGAAGTATTCCCAATATTTAGATTAGCTTTTCTAATCCATTATTTTGAGAATTCTTGCTTAACCTCTTCAACTTTTTCTTTACCTTTCAAGCTAGAACTTTTGTTGTCTGTTGGTGATCCTTTACTTCTACAGAATTTTGCAATATACCCAATCTTGTTACATGCATAACAAGTGACATTATTCTTCTGAATAGCTTTCCCATAACCTATGTCGGTTTGTGTTCTGCATTGATTAGATAAATGTCCAAATCTTCCACAAACATAACATCTCACATTCATTTTACAATTTTCAGAGTTGTGACCAACTTTGTTGCATTTTGAACATTGACCGGTGGGTGTGTTGATATTCTAATAATTTCTAGATCTACATTCATTTGCTCTATGACCATACTTATTACAGTTAAAACATTTTCCATTGAATTTATAAGCATTAGGTTGTCTTACCGGTTTGCTGTGATCCTAAGTATTTGCAGTACCAGAGCTTTCACCAACTTCAAAGCCAGTTCTAGAAGTGTCACCTTTAGGTTTTTGATTCTTCAGCAAGGTGCTAGGTTCCTGTGAGCTTTTTTTGAATTTTTCTTTATGTTGATTTGCAGTTTCTAGTTCTCTTTCTAAGACTTCTTTTTGTCTCATTAATTCATTTGAGTCATTCTAAGTATGCATTAGATCTATCTTCAACATGTCATTTTCATAGCTAAGTCTTGTATTCTCATTTGTTGTATAACTTAGTCTTCTGGTCAATCTTCTTCATTCTTCTTCCTATCCTCAATCTCTTTGCAAAATCTCATAGTCATATCCTGCATCTCATTCTTTGCTATCATGTTCTCTTGTTTCAACTTGCTTATCATATCATTAAGTGATTCCTTTTCATCATTCTCATTTTGCAATTTTTCACAAAGTTCTCTTCTCTTATTTCCTGCAACAGTAAGAATTTCTTGAAGTGCCTGAATGATATCCTAAGCTACCCTTAAATCATCTTCTAGTTTGGTATTTTTCAAATTCTCTGCATCATAGTCTAAAAGAGCTCCTTCAAGTTGCTTCATCAGATTTTCCATCTTTACCGGTGTCAAGATCTTCCTCAAGCTATTAGGCTTCTGAAAATAGAGGACCAAGCTCTAATACCAATTGTTAGGAATCCCACAGATACTGAGAGGGGGGGAGGGGGGGTGAATCAATATCTAACCGGTGAGTAGAATTTCTTGAATTAAAACATGCAGAACATATTATAACAGTGTACCGGTATGCAAGAAATAATGCAATAAATAGAATCAAGAACATCCACATGAAAAGCACACCATAACACAAGGTTTTAACAAGAAAACTCGGTGTGGGAAAAACCTCGGTGGGATTTGTGACCCATAATGTTCACTCACTGGCCAATAAGAGAATATTACTTACAATAGGGGCTTGCACATGCAGGAAGGCCAACTGCCTAGAGCTCACTGCTCAATGGGAAGTCTCACTCACTTATAATGAGGATTATACAAATCCAATATCTTGTACTACTTTACAATAGCATCTATAATGCCTGATCCAATACCGGTTGCTGCTTTGCTTCTTACATAAACCCTTAGCGTATATTTCACATAATAGGTTTGCCTAATATTTTTCTTTTACACTTCCTTACTCATTACCAAATGTCGACAATGATCTCTTTTATATATAAGAGTCATTTTACAATTTTCCAAGTCAGCTTACAAAGTTTTTACAACAATAAACAAAATATAATATAACAAAATCCTGTCGGCCTCTGTGCCGATATACTTCTTTTCTTTGTGTCGATGCCAGTGTCCTGAGTGCTGGTGTGATCTGCTGATGCTAGTATAATGCCTTTACTGGTGCCATAGGATTGCAAGGTTGCCATCAATGACAAAACCTTCAATCACATACAATGTCTCATTGGAGTGTGCATATGCCAACACAATCTCTCCCTAAATGAATAATCTCTCCCAAAAGATAAAGTGTTTTTCCATAGATATCTCTCCCCCTTTGACATCAAATGCCAAAGTCAATACAAAACCAGATGTAAGTACAAAATACCAACCAATTCAGTATACCAACTACTCCCCTTGAGAAGTAGCTTCCTCATCAAATCCAGAGTAAAAGATTTCCCTATTAATTCTGCTAGTTGATGACAAACATCAATTGTCTAAGTCTCCACCGGTGGGGGTATAACCCCAAGCTGGTCTCTGAGATATTACAAGGTCTCCTTAGGCAGAAGTTTAGTGAAAATATCTACAATCTGCTCTTTAGTATTCACATAAACAAGTTTTATTTCTTTTGCTTCAACATTCTCCCTTAAAAAATTTAGTTTGATAAAAACATGTTTATTTTTAGAATGTAATACTGGATTCTTAGATATATCAAATGCCGCAGTGTTGTCACAATAGATAGTTATGGGTTCCTTGCATTTTACCTTTACGTCCTTCAACATTTGCTTAAGCCATAATACTTGTGTACAGTTAGTTGCTGCTGCAACATATTCTGATTCAGCTATTGATAAAGATGTACAACTTTGTTTCTTACTCAACCAAGAAATTAATCTACTGCCAAGAAAAAATGCTCCACCGGTGGTGCTTTCTCTATCATCCACATCTCCTGCCCGATTTGCATCTGTGTATGCACATAATTCAAAGTTTTCATCTCTAGGATACCATAAGCCAAGATTTGTAGTGCCTTGTAAGTACCGAAAAATCCTTTTTACTATTGATTCATGATTTTCTCTAGGGTTACTCTAAAATATTGAAACAATACATACTGCATTCATAATATCAGGTTTTGTTTGTGTTAAATACAATAGGCCTCCTATCATAGATTTGTACCTAGTCGGACATACAGGTGTAGATTCATCCCTTAGTGATAATTTGTCATTTGTAGTCATAGGTGTGCTTACCAGTTTAGAGTTCTCCATCCCAAATTTATTTAGTAACTCCTTCAAGTACTTGGATTGACTCAAGAATATACTTTTATCAGTCTATGAAATCTGCAATCCTAAAAAGAATTTTATCTCTCCAATCATAGACATTTCAAATTCTTGCTGCATTTCAATAGAAAAGTCTTTACATAATCCATCTTCTCCTCCAAAGATTATATCATCAACAAAAACTTCTATAACCAAGATGTCATCATTATTTACTTTGTAGTATAAGTTGTTGTTAGCATTACTTTTAAAAAAACCAATCTTCAAAAGATACTTATCCAATCTTGCATACCAAGCTCTTGGAGCTTGTTTCAGCCCATACAAAGCTTTCCTTAACCTGCAAACCATATTTTTGTTATCTGTCAAAGAAAATCCATCAGGTTGTTCAATGTAAACTTCTTCTTCAAGATCTCCATTTAGAAATGCACATTTAATATCCATTTGATATACTTTGTAGTTCTTGTGTGCTGCAAAAGCCAAGAATAATCCGACTCCCTCATTTCTAGCTACCGGTGCAAAAGTTTCATTATAATCAATTCCTTCTTTCTGAGAATATCCCTTACACACTAGTCTTGCTTCATTCTTGATTACCTTACCATCTTCATTAAGTTTGTTTTTGAATACCCATTTTGTTCCAATCACATTTTTGTCTTTAGGCTAGGGAACTAATGTCCATGTGTTATTTTTCTCAATTTGTTCTAGTTCCTCTTCCATAGCTTTAATCTAGTGTTTATCTTCACATGCCTCATTAATTAATGATGGTTCAATTTGAGAAATATGACATACCTCTTCATTTTATAGTCTTCCTCTTGCCATAACTCCTTTATACTTGTTTCCAATTATCTGATCTTCAGAGTGATTCAGTCTTACATATCGGGGTGTCTTTGTTTGTTGTTGTTCCTCAATTACTATGGAATTTTCAGATGATACCGGTGTAACTGGATCTTCATTCTGTACCGGTGGGTTTAATGTAGGTTCATTTATTAGAATCTTTGTTTTCGGTTCAGAGTCTATATACCTTGAAGTTCCTCTGAATTGTTCATCAATCTTTACATTTGTACTCTCAACAATTTTCTGCAATCTTTTGTTAAAATATCTATATGCCTTGCTTTTAGATGAATAACCAAGAAATATTCCTTCATCACTTCTAGGATCAAATTTTCCAATATACTCATCTCTTCTAATATAGAATTTACTTCCAAATATTCTAAAATATTTAAGAGTAGGAGTAATACCAAACCATAGTTCATGAGGGGTCTTACCGGTTTCTCCTTTGATGTGAACTTTGTTGAATGTGTAGACCGTTGTGCTTACTGCTTCTCTCCATTATACATGTGGTATATTTTCTTTAGATAACATACTTCTGGCTGCATCCAAGATAGTTCTATTTTTCCTTTCAACGACTCCATTCTACTGTGGTGTCTGAGGTGCTGATAACTATCTTCTGATTCCATTCACTTCACATAATGCATTAAATTCCTTTGATGTAAATTCTCCTCCTTGATCTGATCTCAAACATTTGATTTTCTTACCGGTTTCATTCTCTACCATTGCTTTGAATAGTTTGAACTTCTCAAGTGCTTCTGATTTTTCTCTGAGAAAAGTAACCCAATACATTCTAGAATAGTCATCAATGATTAGCATGAAATATCTATCACCTTGTAAACTTTTAGTTCTAGTTGGACCACATAAATCAGTATGAATTAGGTCAAGAGCATTACTGGATTTTTTTGGAATACTTTTAAAAGTTTCTTTAACTTGTTTTCCAAATTGACATTCCTTACATACCGGATTGTGAGGTTTGACAATCTTAGATAAATCTCTAACTGCTTTAGAAGTACTGATTTTTACCATGCAATCAAAATTTACATGACAGAGTCTCTTATGTCATAGCCAATATTCATCAATATGTGCAATCAAGCATGTCTTTTCACTGTTATTCAAATGAAAGATGTTACCTCTAGTTTGATTACCGGTTGCAATTTCTAAGCTAGTTCTGTTCATAATTTTGCATTTACCATTCTTGAATTGTAACTGAAATCCTTTCTCAACTAATTGACCAACACTCAAAAGATTATGCTTTAAACCTTCTAGATAGTAAACATTGTCAGTATTATGCTTACCATCAAGAGATATTGTACCTTTACCTTGATCAAGCAAGCTTTGTCATTTGCAAATCTCACTAGACCTCCATTATATTCCTAAAAGTTCAAGAATTTACCTTTATCACCAGTCATATGATGTGAGCATCCTGAATCAATGATCCATTCATCCTTAACTTCAACTTTAGCTACCAAGGCCTGCTCTACCGGTTGAACAATGGGTGCCGATTGAACTTCTATTATAGCAACAAAAAAACATCCATTGTTTGTTGGATCTTCATTAGAATCATCAGTGACTCCTTCATCAGCAAGATAACAAGATTTATCTTTATTCTTCTTAAATCTATATCTCTGATATTCAGGGTTAGGCTTGTATGTTCTTCTAGCTTCTTCTCTTAGTCTAGCATGTCTATCAGGGCATCTAGAAGCCATATGATCAATATTATTACAGTTAAAGCATTTAAAGGGTGCTTTACCTTCATACTTACTTCCAACTGGACCTTTAGGCATTTTCCTTGCAAATAGTGCTTCAAGTTCTTCATTTTCTCTCCCGCTTTCTTCAAGTTCTCTTGCATAAAAGGATTTCCAATAAGATTTGTCAAATGATGGTGCAGATGATGTTGATGCCTTAAAAGCTAAATCTATCTTTATCGTAGCAACAAGACCAAATTCCTCAATTTCAAAAGCTGAAAGTTTTCCAATCAATGTATCCCTAGTTACTAATGTATTAGGCATTGTTCTTAACTCATTTATAGCAGTAACCTTCATTTTATATGCCGGTGGCAATCCTCTTAAAACTTTTGAAACAATTTCATCTTCATTTAAGGTTCCTCCACAATATTTAATACCCAAAACAATTTCATTTACTCTTTCCATAAAAGCAGAAATCCTTTCATCTTCTTCCATTTTCAGATTTTCATACCTGACCTAGAAGCTTTCAAGTTTTGCAATTTTGACAATGGAATCTCCTTCATTCAATGTTTCTAGATGATCCCAAATAGCTTTAGTAGTAGACCTATCTGATAATCCCATGATTTGTTGATCTGTTAATACGCTCAAAAGTGCTTCTCTTGCTTTGCAATCATTTTCCTCATCTTTAGCTAAGTTTGGTGGATTAGGCTAACTAGTTGTAGGAGTTGTATAGCCATTCTTTGTAACATCCTAGATGTCCTTTCCAATGCAATTTAGATGTGTCTCCATTCTGATCTTCCATATTCCATAGTTGGTTCCATCAAGTTTAGGACTATCCTTCTTGAAATAGTTAGTAGACATTGGATCTCCTTAAGCTGTTAAACTACTGCAAAAAGAGGACTACGCTCTGATACCAATTGTTAGGTCTCGGGGACAACTAAGAGGGGGGGGGGTGAATCAGTTGTCAAAATAAATTCAAACCAAAACAACTTAACCAACTTAAATGCTTAATACTAGTAAACCAAACTTTTATGTCGGTAGATAGTTTTTTCAGTCAATTACAGTACCGGTAAAGATTAATGTATGAAATAGAAAGACAATAACATCCACAACAAATAACACCAATATTTGTATGTGGAAACCTTGTAAGGGGAAAAGCCATGGTAGGAAACCTTACCAACAATCAGATGATACTACTGTAGATAGTATGTGTATACAAATGGGGCCTACACATGCAGAAAGGCCAAGCGCCTAGAGCTCACTGCTCAAACACAAATAGGAGTCACATTGACTACAATTGGATGGTTAAATCCAATAAGGATGTACTGCTCAAAATAGCATCTTTCTATGCTAGATTAAGTACTAGTGTAGTTCTGATTGTCTTCACAAAAACCTTGCTTTACCTTCGAATTATGTCTGCATGTAAAGCTCTGCTTATTCTCGCATATACTGAATTATTCCTTCCTTCGCATTCCACACTTGATCTTACAAATAAGATCTTACATTTATATCATAACCTAAGACCAATTTTAGTAGGTCAGCTCTAAAGGATATTACAATAAAATCAATTTACAAATAAAATAATATCCAATGCAATAACCTATTCAACATGTCGGCTCAATGAAATTACAACATTAATAAAATATCTCCATAGCGTGTTGTGCTGATCTGGAATAGATAAGCCTGCTGGTGAATGATCTGGACCTATTTGCCAATAACAATAAATATGCATATACGAATATGCCAATGAACAAATCTCCAAGACAAAGTGTCCAAATGATGTCTTCAACATAACCAGGTGTTTTCCATGCCATTCCAAATGCCGGTGATCATTATATCCTGCTGGTGTACCAAATACCGGTGACTGTGCATAAGTCACTTTCTTGCCGGTGAACATTGCCAATTCTTCAAAGTGCTAGAGTTGATAAGTGATAGTAGGTGTTGACATCAATGACAAAAGCATACCAAAATACCAACAAAGGCCACAAGAGGGGTCCCTAGAAAATCCTATCTCAGTTTTTCAATTTTCCCTGTAGTTTTATTAGGGCAGTATTTTTTCGATTGGCAAAAAAATCGCTAGTCTCATTCAATCGAATGTTGTCGCGTGGCCAATTTCTTGTTCTGCTCATCATGATAATGAACCATCTGCTCCAACATGTACAGTTAGGCCTTATTACCCTATTCATGTTCCTATTTTCTCCCCCACTCCATCGAACGCTTGGGGTCATACCCTACCAACGTCGTCCCTTGAGCACCCTAAGTGCTAAAAATTGTCAAACTTTGATGGGCCCTAAGACGAAATCCGTGGCACCTAAGAATAATCCATTTGAACCTATAGGGCCATGAGAGGGGTCCCTATGAAATCCTATCTTGGTTTTTCAAGTTTTCCTATGGTTTTATTAGGGCAACATTTTTTCGGTTGGCAAAAAAATTGTCAGTCTCATTCAATCGAATGTTGTCGTGTGGCCAATTTCTCATTCTGCTCGTCGTGATAATGAACTGTCAGCTCTAACATGTCTAGTTGGGCATTATTACCCTATGCATGCTCCTATTTTTCCCCCACTTGATCAAACGGTCGAGGTCATACCCTACCAACATCGTCCCTTGAGCACCCTAAGTGCTAAAAATTGTCAAACTTTGATGGGTCTTAACTCAAAATCCGTGACACCTGTGTATGATCTATTTTCACCTATGAGGCCATGAGAGGGGTACCTACAAAATCCTATCTTGGTTTTTCAATTTTCCCTATGGTTTTATTAGGGCAACATTTTTTTGGTTGGCGAAAAATTGTTAGTCTCATTCAATCGAATGTTGTCGCATGGCCAATTTCTCGTTCTTCTCGTCGTGATAATGAACCGTCAGCTTTGACATGTCCAGTTAAGAATTATTACCCTATGCATGCTCCTATTTCCCCTCCCACTCGATCAAACGCTCGAGGTCATACCCTATTGGCGTCGTACCTTGAGCACCCTAAGTGCTAAGAATTGTCAAACTTCGACGGGCGCTAACTCAGAATCCATGGCACCTGCAAACAATCTGTTTTAATCTACAAGGCCATGAGAGGGGTCCCTACAAAATCCTATCTCGGTTTCAAGTTTCCCTATGGTTTTATTAGGGCAGCATTTTTCGGTTGGCGAAAAACTCGTCAGTCTCATTCAATTGAATGTTGTTGCGTGGCCAATTTCACGTTTTGCTCATCATGATAAGGAACCGTCGGCTGCGAAATATCCAGTTAGGAATTATTACCCTATGAATGCTCGTATTTTCACCCCCACTCGATCGAACACTTGGGGTCATACCCTACCAGCGTCATCCCTTGAGCACCCTAAGTGCTCAAAATTGTCAAACTTCGACGGGCCCTAACTCGAAATCCATGGCACCTGTGAATGATTCATTTGAACCTATGGGGCCATGAGAGGGGTCCCTAAAAAACCCTATCTTGGTTTTTCAATTTTCCCTATGGTTTTATTAGGGTAACATTTTTCAGTTGGTGAAAAAATCATTAGTCTCATTCAATCGAATGTTGTCCCGTGGCCAATTTCTCATTCTTCTCATCGTGATAACAAACTGTCAGCTTCGACATGTCCAGTTAAGAATTATTACCCTATGCATACTCCTATTTTTCCCCCCCACTCAATCGAACGCTCGGTGTCATACCCTTCCGGTGTTGTCCCTTGAGCACCCTAAGTGCTAAAAATTGTCAAACTTCGACGAGCCCTAACTCGGAATCTATGGCACCTGCGAATAATCTGTTTGAACCTATGGGGCCACGAGAGGGGTCCATATAAATTTGTGGTCCCAATTTTTTTTCCATTGCTGCCTTTTTTTTTATTGTTTCCACATTAATGGCAGTGACAGAAATCGGCTATCCGATTTCATTACTCATATTTTAGAGAGAGATAGATTATGGGAGAGGGAGAGAGAGAGAGGGAGGAGAGAGAGAGAGAGAGAGAGAGAGAGAGAGAGAGAGAGAGAGAGAGAGAGATCAGGGGAGGGGGAGAGAGAGATTAGGGGAGAGGGGGGGAGGTGTTGATATGTGGCGACTGATCAACAAAGTACTGTACACTCAGCATGTATTCTGATAGTTGATTTTTGCCATGTTTTTGTTGATGAAAATCAACATTGTAATAAAACCCTAAAAATGCCGACTTTGTTTGTTGCCCTAAAAATGCCTGTTATAAGCGGTTGGGATGCTTAAGACATTGGAAGGTTGATGTACTATTTTTGTTGGGTAATAAGAAAGATTGGATGGTTGTGTATGGTGGATGTAACCCATTATGGGTGAACCATGTTAAATCTCTGTGTTATCTGTGTCCTGTTTTATTTCTTTATCTTTTGTATTTAAATCTGCATATACTTATTAGTTCATATTTGCTTCAGATCTACTTGAAACTCTAACAATTGGTATCAAAGTGAGGTTTTCTATAAATTGGTAGGACTCTTAGATTTGAGTGGGAGCAATGAAGGATTCCAAATTCAAGGTTGAAAAGTTTAATGACCAGAATTATCAGTTATGGAAAATGCAGATGGAGGATTACCTGTATCAAAAAGATTTGTGGCGGTCGTTGGAAGGAAAGGCAAAGAAAGCAACCATAATGTCAGATGAAGAGTGAGACATTTTAGATAGAAAGGCACTGGGATCCATTCAATTGTGCCTTGCACCGTCTATAGCTTTCAATATAACAGAAGCAAAAATGACTGTAGATTTGATGGTGACATTGGCTAAGTTGTATGAGAAACCCTCGGCTTCGAATAAGGTATTTCTTATGAAGCGTTTGTTTAATTTGAAAATGAGTGAGGGAGGATCTATAGTGGAGCACTTAAATGAATTTAATACAATTACCAGTCAATTGTCTTCGGTAAAAATTACTTTTGCAGAAGAAGTTAGGGTTCTCTTTATTTTATGTTCTTTTCCAGAAAGCTAGAATAACTTGGTTATAGCTGTAAGTAACTTTGTCTTTGGTAAAAATAATTTAGTATTTGATGATATTGTTGGTGTTATCCTAAATGAGGAAATGCGAAGGAAAAGCATAGGTGAGACTCCAACATCATCAAGTAGTGTTTTGAATGTGGAAAACAAAGGAAGATCAAAGGAAAGAGGAAAAGGCCCTTGGAACGAGAAGTCATGAGGGAAGTCAAAGAAAGGACGCTCTCAATCTAGAGGAAAGAAAGATTGCTGGTACTGTGGAAAGCTTGGTCATCTAAAGAAAGACTGTTAGTCTCGAAAAAACAAAGAAGGAGACAAAAATGAAAATGACAGTAAGGAAGCTAATATTGCAAGTAATACTTTACAAGATGCTTTAATCTTATGTTTGAATAATGTTAATGATTCTTGGGTAACAGATTCTAGGGCTTCATTTCATGCTCCACCCCATAGAAAATATTTTCTAGATTATGTTCAAGGTGATTTTGGACAGGTATATTTGGGTGATGATGAGCCCTGTCAAATTGTTGGAAAAGGAAAGATAAAGATCAAGTTGCAGAATGGAAATGACTGGTTACTGCAGGAGGTAAGACATGTTCCTAATTTAAGAAGAAATTTATTTTCTGTAGGGCAACTAGGTAGTGAAGGTTGCATAGTCACCTTCTCAAATAGTATCTAGAAGGTCACTAAAGGATCATTAGTAGTAGCTAAAGGTGAAAAGGTAGGCACATTATATCTGTGTACTGGTAACACTTACTCTACCCTAGCTGCTACAGATAAAGTTACTGCAAGAACAACAACAATAGATGTTGCAAGAACATATTCAATAATGTGGCACCATAGGCTTGGGCACATGAGTGAGAAAGGGATGAAAATCTTTGACTCCAAAAATCTATTACAGGACTAAAGAAGATTGATTTAGAGTTATGTGAAAACCGTGTTTATGGCAAACAAAAAATGGACAGATTTCTCAAGGTTGGGAAAGAGAAGAAGAGTGAGAAGTTAGAACTTGTGCATTCAGATGTATGGGGACCAACTCAGGTATCATCTCTTGGTGGCTCTTGTTATTATGTTATTTTTATTGATGACTCAACCAGAAAAACATGGGTATATTTGCTAAAACAAAAATCAGATGTTTTTGAAACTTTTAAGAAATGGAAAACTTTGTTTGAGAATGAGACAGGAAAAAAGTTGAAGTGTCTCAGATCAGATAATGGAGGTGAGTATTGTAGCAAAGCATTTGAATATTACTACTCCTTAAATAGGATTCAAAAGCAAAATACAGTTCCAGGAACTCCATAAGAAAATGGTGTGTCAGAGAGAATGAATAGGACTATCATGGAACGCGCGAGGAGCATGAGATTGCATACTGGATTGCCCTTACATTTTTGGACAGATGCTATACATACTGCTGTCTATTTGATAAATAGAGAATCTTCAACCGCTTTGGATGGTGGTATTCCAGAGGAGGCATGGACTGGTAAAAAGGTAAATTATTCTTTTCCAAAAACTTTTGGTTGTGAAGTTTTTGTCCATGTTGATAAAGAAAACAAAACCAAGCTTGATGCTAAATCTCAGAAATGTACCTTCATTGGATATGGGGTAGATGAATATGGCTATCGGTTATGGGATTTTGAAAATAAGAAAATAATTAGAAGTAGAGATGTTATATTTAATGAGAAGGTTATGTATAAAGAACAAATGTAGGAAAAGAAGCATGAACAGGACAAACAAGAATATGTGGTGCTAGATAAGATTCCTAAAAATGAAATGCCATAGGTACCTGATGCTTAGCAACAACAGATTGTCCCACAAACTCCTGCAAGTGTTAGGCATTCTAAAAGGTCAAGTGGATCCCCTGAAAGATTTTCTCCTTCTTTGTATTCTATTTTATTAACTGATTCTAGTGAACCAAAAGAATATGAAGAAGCAATGCAGGTGGATGTCAAACAACAGTGGGAGCTAGGCATGAAAGAGGATGTGGACTCCTTGATGAAAAATAAGACTTGGGACTTAGTCCCTTTACCAGCAGAAAAAAGAGCCTTGCCTAACAAATGGGTTTATCGACTAAAGGAGGAGGAAGGAGGTCAGAAAAGATATAACGCCAGACTTGTGGTAAAAGGTTTTGCACAGAAAAAGGGTATAGATTATGATGAAATATTTTCTCCAGTTGTAAAAATGACTTCAATTAGAACTGTACTTAGTCTTGTGGCTGCAAATGATTTACATCTTGAACAATTAGATGTCAAAACAACTTTTCTCCATGGAGATTTGGAGGAGGAAATTTACATGTTGCAACCATAGGGATGTAGCGTCCTAAAATTGTGACACTTGCAATTTTGACTGCATTTGGGTCTTCACGATGGCGGTGCAACGTTGAACCTGAATGGAGACCCCGAAACCTGTTTACGACACCAAAAACTGCATTTTTCTGCACCCTGGCCTGATCCCTCCTTGCACCCTGCTGTCCCGGGAGGTGGGACAGTGGTGCCCAGCGCCCTGGTCCTTCTAGACTAGGGCGCCTAGTGCCCTGGTCCCCCAGGACCATGGTGCCCAGCACTCTGGTCCCTGGCCCTATTTTGGGCCCGGTCTCTTGTGGGCATCGGGTCTTTAAGTTTGCAAATTGGAAAATAATGTTTCCTGGTCGGCCTAAGGTCAGGAAAATCAGTCTATCAGCCCTAATTGACAAGTATATAAACTACTTTTCCTCTCCTAGAAAGGGAGGAAGGAAATAAGCAAGAGCAAAAGGCGGAAGCGATATTCAAACATTCAAGCATTCAAGCATTCCTTCGAGCAATTGAGCATTCTAAGTCTCCATTCAAGGCTAAGAGTTGCATTCAAGACAAGGATTCAACCATTGAAGAGGAGATCACATACAACATACAACATACTACATACATTACACCTTCGCATGTAAGAATACAAACATTCTTACAACAAGGTATCAGTACTTGTTTACATTACAAACATTTACATTTACAACATTCTCATTTCTTGGTTAATTCCAAAACTGGGGTTTGACCTAAAGGCAAACCCCTCATCCCTAACCCCCCAATCATCCTCTCTTTTCTGTGTGTAGGTTGCAGGTACGCGGCTGTAATTGAAGATCTGGAATCCTTGTGCAGAGACGAACAGATCACCCTTCGTTTCGCGGATTTTTCGGAGGACCGTGTGCACGCCAGGCGCCATCGTCCCGTCAACTTTCGCTCAAATTTGCAGAACAGCACCGTCTTGACATTTGACTACTAATTCCAGGTCCGCAGCTTCATCCCATATCCCTATCTCTGTTTATAAGTGAATCTTTCTTGCTTCTACATGCATTCCTAGTTCAATCTTTCTATCTACATTCTTTACAAAAGAGGGTATCCTTGATGTCTTAACCCTTGAAACTCATTTAGAATCCAATCCTGAATTGTGTGGGATTGGATCTTGTGTGTTTCAACCCCTCTTTTGAATGTAAAGTCTCTCCTAAGTGAAAACCATCAACCCTAGTGACTCTCCCTTCTCTCTCCTTGGAGTTGGGGAGGGGAGAATGACTAGGGTTTGATTTTTTCGCTTTACATTTTGGTGAACCCGACGTGAACATCCTCATTCTAATTATTCATGGTTAGATCTGAAAATTTTGTTTCCTTAATTACATTTCCATTTTGATCTTTTGCAAATTTTAGAGGCTAATTGCATAAAAACCCTAAAATTTTCTTTTTAGTAATTAAACTTGTGAAATGTTTAATTGTTAATGCTGGTTTCAGATCTACCCTTCTATTGTAAATTGTCAATTCATATTTGTGCTTTAATTCTGAAAATTAAGTGGTTAAATGTCAAAACCCTAATTTTTAAAACCTTCTTGATTCAACCTTTGACTGATAATTTCACTAATCAAAACACCTCCAAATCGGTTGTAACTTTGGATTCCACAATAAAATCACAATATCTTTCATCCCTAAAAATTTGGAAAAAAGTTGCGAGGACCGTGTGCACCCCGAGCGCTATCATCCCCGACATTTTTTCCAAAATTTCGGGAGCTAGATCTTACTGTATTTTTTTGCTAAAATCCAGAATTTTGGCTGATTTTATCAATTTTAACACTTTCAAAATTAAAGTCAAAGTTGGTCTAGCGATTGCTTGGATTGAGGCTTCTAATCATTCAAAAATTATTGAAATTAAAATTCATATCAAAATTGTGTTTCTTACAGTCCTAAATCTTAAAAGTGTGTTGGCATTCATTTGAAATTTTAGTGTTTTATTCAAATTTTTGCAGTTTGTGACTTTTGAAATTAAGTGTTTAATTGCAACAACCTTGATTTCCACTTTCAAATTTGAATTTTGCATGAAATCGAGTCAACTTTTAAATCTTGAAACTTGCATTGCTTTTAGTATTCCCTCTAAAATCATAAAATTCAAAATTTCAGTTTCCCCCTCTTTTTCAAAATTCAAATTTTACATTTTTCAACAATCTTGGTAGGGTTTAATTTTGAGATTGCAACTTTAATTTGGCCTATCTACAGATCGTAAAATCACTCAATTTTTTCAGATTATCTTTAAAATCATCATAACTTTCATCCCTAAAAATTTCGAAAAAAGTTGCGAGGACCGTGTGCACTCCGTTCGCCACGGTCCCGGACATTTTTTCTGAAATTTTGGGAGATTGTGCTAATTGCATTTAACAGCTTAAATCTAGGAGATTGGCTGATTTTATTGAAATTTGCTACCTCTAAAATTCAAAATCTTCTCTCTCTCTCTTTAGTGCATGAGTTTTACAACAATAAGTCCTACTTACACTATTCCCGTTAGACGAAGCCTTAGAATTAAGTCTTTCCAAGGTGTAATTACCGAGGAGATGGAACCTAATTTGAATGGCCTGTTTAACGAGGACATGGGTAATTCCTCTAATCCTCTTAATGATGAAGAAGCTCTCCATGAGGTTTCTGTAGAACAACTTTCGAAATTGGATAACCAATTTGATGATTTTCGACAATGGATGTCTCAAGAATACCCCGATAGTGAAGCTCTTTCATTAATTGAAGGTCTAAAACGTATGGTTCAAAGTGATAAGAATGGAATTGATATTTTGCATGGTATTACACACATTGTGGATTCGAATGTGATGCCTATGAAAAGTTGTGCCAAAACCTTAGGTTATACACAACCTCCTACTCAAGTTAATCATTCTATTCCTTTGACAACTTCTATTACTAGTATACCTACTTTTACATCAAACATAATGACTACTTCAATACAAGACATTCCTCCTATGATCACTAGTCATGGGGGCAATCCTTCTTCTTCAATCAACCCTCTTCCTTCATTCAATCCAACTTCTTCATTCATTCCTTCAATGAGTGTTCCTCTTATATCTCCACAAATGAACATGACGCAAGGGGGCAATTCATCTAACCCTTCCATTCCTCCTTGTAGTGTTCCTCCTTTCCAATCATCTCCTATGACTAACTATCATAGTGTCCCACCACCCTACTCTCTACCTTCTTTCAATAACATAACACCTCCATCACAATCTAACATGTCTAATATGAACTCTTCGACTGAAGCGACCATTAACAATCTTGCACCAACTATCTCTTCTTTACAGCAACAAATTGCCTCTATGAATCAATCTAAGTTTAGTGTGCCCACATTTGATGTTGCGAGCCCACTTTCTCTTGACATTGTTCGAGCTATCCCCCCTAAACATGTTGAAATTCCGCATTTGGAGCTTTATAATGGTAAGGGTGACCCTCTAACACATGTTAAGACCTTTCAAACAATATGTACTGATTTTGCTTATGACCAAAGGTTGCTTGCAAAACTGTTTACCAGAACATTAAGAGATAAAGCCCTACAATGGTATTGCTCATTGCCTTCTTATTCTATTACTTCTTTCGAACAACTTGCAAATGCTTTTATTCAACAATTTCAAAACAATATAAGTCCTAAAGTTACTTTGATTGATTTAATGCATTGTAAACAAGGTGTTAAAGAAAAAGTGACTGATTTCAATTGTAGATATAAGCATTTGTATGCTCAAATTTCTTTTCCAGTGCCTGACAATGATATTCAAAGAATCTTTATTTCTAATTTACAAAAAGATATTAGAGAAAAACTTCTATTTTCTGAGTTTACTTCTTTCCAACAGTTGTGCGCAACTCTTCACAATTATCAATTGACTGTGAGTCAAATGGAACAAGCAAATCCTATGGCTCCGAGTGATAAGGGTGATAGTAGTCAACAACCATTTGGGAAGTTTAAACTGAACAGAGAGTCCATTAAATTCGATGAAAACATCATCAACAACAATGTGAATGCGGCATCAAGTGTGCCTCCTATTTCTAAGTTTTTCAAGAAAGAAAGAAAGTTTAATCCTTTGAATGAATCATTGCATAGTATTATGAATAAGTTATTGGAACAAAATGTGCTTACTCTTCCTCCTATAAGGCAAATAGACCCTACAAAGATTAACTCACCCTATTTTGATAACAAATCTTTTTGTCAATTTCATCATCATCTTGGGCATGATACTAAAAAATGTTTTGCTTTAAAGGGTAAAATTCAAGATTTGATTGATAATAATACTATTTCTGTTTCTGGAGTGAATGATAAAGGCAACACATCTGTAGCTCCTCCTAACCAAAATCTTAAGATTTTTACTGATCCATTACCTTCTCATACCTCTAATGTGATTGATACTAATGATTCCTCTGTCTCACCTGATGATCTTGTGTCCATGACTCCGAGTGTGATTAACTTTGTAGAGCAGCAGAAAATCCCTAAAGAACTTTCCATCACCTTTGATTCTAGTGAAACTATCAGGGCACCTGATGGTCCTTTATATATAGTTGCAAAAGTAAAAAATACACCTTGCTGTGGAGTGCTTATTGATCCTTCTTGTATGGTTAGTATCATTACTGAAGAATTTCTTTTTACTTTGCAATTGAATCAAGTGATCTATAATGAAACAAATGTGGTTGTGAAACTATTTGATGCATTTTCTTCTCTTGCAATTGGTTCTATTACATTACCTATTGAGGTCCATAACAAATCCCTTGATGTGGACTTTGCTATTATTCCATCATCCGAACAATTTCGTGTGAAGCTAGGCTATCCTTGGCTGTCTTCCATGAAAGCTATTGCTTCTCCTATTCATAAGTGTTTGAAATTTCCCCATAATGGTGAGGTTGTTACTGTCAATCATAGTCTCTTTAAACCAGCTGAAAGAACCTCTAGCTTTCCTATTGATTACTTTTGGCCTAAACAATTCCAATCTCTTCCTCCACGAAGTGATCATCTTTTCAAATCTTATCAAAAGTGGAAAAAAGATATGATCCTATCTCTAAGCGAACCTAGAACACCCAAAATTGACATTCCTATCATTCTTGAGAAGGAAGTTCTTCCTTTGAAAGATAAAACTAATGTCTTTCCTCAAGAAGATTCCCAAACCATTCCTATGAATGTGACTATGCCTATATCTAATAAACTTCCTAAAAGTAGACCTATCCCTCCTCGTCATGATGGACTTGGTCTCCTTCCTGAACTGAATATTCCTCCCTTATATGGAGCAGTTCCTCCTCCTTCCTCTTATGGAGAGAAGAGACCTTCCTCTTCTCATATTATTCAACCTAAGAGACCACAACCTAAACACCCAAGTGATAAGGATGAGAACATTCCTCCTCCTCAATCTTCGCAACTTCCTACTAAGACTAGATGGAATCGTTCTGCATGTGAACACCAATGAAAGCGTCGTCTTAGAGCTCAGGCAGCTGCTTCTCAAACTTTGCAATCCCCAAAAACACCTTCAACTAATATTATTCCATTTTCTCCTCAGCTGACGATTGAGCCGAAATCTCTTGAACATAAGATGCATGATGGTCTTGATCCTGTGCGAGTTAAAGATCCTATTTTTATAAATTTTGATGACGATATAGATGAAAATGTTATTCATGATGAAAATGTTACTCCTGTTCATTCTGATAGTGGATATGAATATGTTGATGTTGATAACCATCTATCTAACGAATTTTCTAAAGTACTTATCCTAGCTCCTAGACAAGAACACCGTGGCTTGGGATATGAACATAGCCCTTGTTTGGATCTTGTGATAGCTCCATCTGCTGTGTTGGATGTTCCTCCTCTAGCGTGTTTCCTACCTTCCCGAAATATTGATCAGCAAGATCGGGGGGTAGATGACGTGCTAGACTAGTTCATTAGCATAGCAGACTCTCTCCTCCTCTCTTTTGTTACTTCTTCTATGTGTTATTCTCATTCTTCTATTTGTTGTCCTTAGTGTTGTCTACTTGAGGATGATGCAAAACATTGAGATCTCTTTTGGTCTCTCTCATGTTGACTCAAAAGAGACATGTGTTCCCTTCTTCTAGGTGACCCTTCCTTGATTGGGGAATGAAGAACAATTATGCATACATACATATGATATACATGAATTATCATATAGCATACTGACCCCAAGGAAAGTGAAGTCACCTTGTGCTTTGTGCTTTGTGTTTTGTGTCTATTATCCTTGGGCTTATCTCACACTTGGGGGCTAAATCCTTGTGATAACGTGCTCCTTTCTCATTTCTTATATGTATCACTACCTTAAAGAAATCACCCCCGGTGAGGCATGTGCGATCGCTTTAACGTAGGGGGGCATACATCCCGTTCATATCTTTTCAAGATACTTGAAAATTTCTTGACAAATTTAGCTTTGCCTTGAAAATTTTTGATATCTTTCTTGCATGACTCATAGTGAGGGAACCTTACTACTGACAGTCATGGTTCTCCCTCGTGATCTTCCCTTTTACTTTGTCAATCAAAGACATAAGATCCTTAGTCCACTGGGGGCCTGGTGTATCTTGCCTCCTTGACGTGGTGAAAGTTTTTCAATGTTGTTTCCTTGTACTTTACCGGAAGTATGAGTGTACGCTTATACTCCCGCTAAAGTGGGGGCTAAATGTAGCGTCCTAAAATTGTGACACTTGCAATTTCGACTGCATTTGGGTCTTCACGATGGTGGCACAACGTTGAACCTGAATGGAGACCCCGAAACCTATTTACGACACCAAAAACTGCATTTTTCTACACCCTGGTCTGATCCCTCCTTGCACCCTGCTGTCCCGGGAGGTGGGACCATGGCGCCCAGCACCCTGGTCCTTCTGGACTAGGGCGCCCAGGACCATGGCGCCCAGCGCCCTGGTCCCTGGCCCTATTTTGGGCCCGGTCTCTTGTGGGCATCGGGTCTTTAAGTTTGCAAATTGGAAAATAATGTTTCCTGGTCAGCCTAAGGTCACAAAAATCAGTCTATTAGCCCTAATTGACAAGTATATAAACTACTTTTCCTCTCCTAGAAAGGGAGGAAGGAAATAAGCAAGAGAAAAAGGCGGAAAATATATTCAAATATTCAAGCATTCAAGCATTCCTTCAAGCAATTGAGCATTCTAAGTCTCCATTCAAGGCTAAGTGTTGCATTCAAGACAAGGATTCAACCATTGAAGAGGAGATCACATACAACATACAACATACTACATACATTACACCTTCGCATGTAAGAATACAAACATTCTTACAACAAGGTATCAGTACTTGTTTACATTACAAACATTTACATTTACAACATTCTCATTTCTTGGTTAATTCCAAAACCGGGGTTTGACCTAAAGGCAAACCCCTCATCCCTAACCCCCCAATCGTCCTCTCTTTTCTATGTGTAGGTTGCACGTACACGGCTGTAATTGAAGATCTGGAATCCTTGTGCAGAGACGAACAAATTCCCCTTTGTTTCGCGGATTTTTCGGAGGACTGTGTGCACGCCGGGCGCCATCGTCCCGTCAACTTTCGCTCAAATTTGCAGAACAACACCGTCTTGACATTTTACTGCTAATTCCAGGTCCGCAGCTTCATCCCATATCCTTATCTCTATTTATAAGTGAATCTTTCTTGTTTCTACATGCATTCCTAGTTCAATCTTTCTATCTACATTCTTTACAAAAGAGGGTATCCTTGATGTCTTAACCCTTGAAACTCATTTAGAATCCAATCTTGCATTGTGTGGGATTGGATCTTGTGGGTTTCAACCCCTATTTTGAATGTAAAGTCTCTCCTAAGTGAAAACCATCAACCCTAGTGACTCTCCCTTCTCTCTCCTTGGAGTTGGGGATGGGAGAATGACTAGGGTTCAATTTTTCCGCTTTACAAGGGATATGAGGTCAAAGGTAAGGAGAACTTGGTGTGTAGGTTGAAGAAAAGTTTGTATGGCCTAAAGCAAGCACCCCGACAATGGTATTTAAAATTTGATAGTTTCATGGCTGAACACGGTTATCATAGATGTCATTTTGATCATTGTGTATATTTTAAGAGATTGGATAATGGAATTTATATTATCCTGTTGCTTTATGTTGATGACATGCTTGTTGCTGGGTCTAACATGCAACATATAAATGATCTTAAAAATAAATTAGCCAGGTCATTTTCTATGAAGGATTTGGGTGTAGCTAAGCAAATTCTTGGTATGAGGATTACACGGGACAGGAAAAATAGAACCTTAAATTTGTCCCAAAGCGAGTATATAAAGGTGTTGAAAAGATTTAACATGTAGGATGCAAAAGCAGTTAGTACACCTTTGGCTAGTTATCTCAAATTAACTAAGGAGATGTGCCCAAAGGCATAGGAAGAGGTAAATAAAATGTCTAACATCCCTTATTCATCAGGTGTTGGTAGTCTGATGTATGCAATGGTATGCACAAGGCCAAATATTGCACATGTAGTGGGAGTTGTGAGCAGGTTTATGAGTAATCCGAGTATGGAACATTGGAATTCTGTGAAATAGATTCTTCGGTATCTGAAAGGAACTACTACGAAGGCATTATGTTTCAAAGGATCTAATGTTTCTCTAAGTGGATTTGATGACTCTGATCTGGCAGGTGATATTGATTCATAGAGGAGTACTACAGGGTATGTTTTTACTATAGGTGGAACTGCAGCCAGTTGGATTTCTAGGCTACAAAAGGTTGTTGCACTTTCAACCATTGAAGCTGAGTATGTTGTTGCTACTAAAGCTAGCAAGGAGATGATTTAGTTACAATGTTTTCTGGAGGAATTGGGTCAGACACAGGCGGATCACCCATTATATACGGATAGCTAGAGTGCCATTCATCTTGTGAAGAACTCTTCTTTTCATTCAAGGACAAAGCACATTCAGCGTAGGTACCACTTCATCAAGACTATTTTGGAGGAGGGTCAGTTATGGCTTGAGAAGATTCACACAAGTGAGAATCCTATCAATATGTTCATGAAGGTAGTTCCACAGGAGAAGCTGATTTCTTCTTCAATTTCTATTGGTCTTCTTGATTGATAATTGTGGAATTTATACCAGTTGAGTCCCAATGTTTTATCCAGTGAATGTTGCAAGTATAGTGGTGTCATCTAGTATCAGTCTCCAAGTGGGAGATTGTTTGGTGTGGAGCCTGATCAGTCTCCAAGTGGGAGATTGTTGATATGTTGATATATGTCCCTTGACCACCCTAAGTGCTAAAAATTGTCAAACTTCGACGGGCCCTAACTCGGAATCTATGGCACCTGCGAATGATCTGTTTGAACCTATGGGGCCATGAGAGGGGTCCATAAAAATTTGTGGTCCCAAATTTTTTTCCTGTTGCCACCCTTTTTTTTACTGTTTCCACATTAATGGCAGTGATAGAAATCAGATATTTGATTTCATTACTCATATTTTAGAGAGAGATAGATTATGGGAAAGGGAGAGAGAGAGAGGGAGGAGAGGGAGAGAGGGGGGAAGGGAGAGAGAGAGAGAGAGAGAGAGATCAGGTGAGGGGGAGAGAGAGATTAGGGGAGAGGGGGGAGGTGTTGATATGTGGTGACTGATCAACAAAGTACTGTACACTCAACACGTACTTTGATAGTTGGTTTTTGTCAGTTTTTTGTTGATGAAAATCGACATTGTAATAAAACCCTAAAAAGGCCGAATTGTTTGTTGCCCTAAAAATGCATGTTATAAGCAACTGGGATGCTTAAAGCATTGGAAGATTGATGTACTATTTTTGCTAGATAATAAGAAAGATTGGACCGCTGTGTATGGTGGACGTAACCCATTCTGGATGAACCACATTAAATCTCTATGTTATCTGTGTCCTATTTTATTTCTTTATCTTTTGTATTTAAATTTGCATATAATTGTTAGTTCATATTTGCTTCGGATCTGCTTGAAACCCTAATAGGAGGGGGTAGGGGGAAAGAGAGAGGGGGGGGAGAGAGAGAGACCCCTTAGGACAAAATATGAGCCTTTATGACTCTATACAATGTCATTATGTGTTATATGACCCCTTAAGACACCAAATTGTGTCATTAGAGGTCATATGGTGTCCTAAGGGGTCATGGGACACCATATGACCCCTAAGGACAACATATGACCCCTTATGACACCATATTGTGTTGTTAGGGGTCATATGGACCCCTTATGAAACCATAGGACCCATAACGACCCAATATGGTGTCATAAGGGTTCATATGTTGTCCTTAGGGGTCATATAGTGTCCCATGACCCCTTAGGACACAATATGACCCATAACGACACAATTGGGTGTCTTAAAGGGTCATATGGTGTTCTAAGGGGTCATAGGACACAATATGACCCCTTAGGACACCATAGGACCCATAATGACCCAATATGGTGTCATAAGGGGTCATATGTTGTCTTTAGGGGTCATATGGTGTCCAAAGAGGTCATAGGACAAATTATGACCCATAACAACATAATTTGGTGTCTTAAGGGGTCATATGGTGTCCTAAGGAGTCGTAGGACACCATATGACCCATAACGACCCAATATGGTGTCATAAGGGGTCATATGTTGTCCTTAGCAGTCATATGATGTTCTATGACCCATTAGGACACCATATGACCCCTAATGATACCATATGGTGTCATAAGGGATCATATGACCCATAACAACACTGTATAGAGTCGTAAAGGGTCATATTATGAAACCATAGGACCCATAACGACCCAATATGGTGTCATAAGGGTTCATATGTTGTCCTTAGGGGTCATATGGTGTCACATGATCCCTTAGGACACAATATGACCCATAATGACACAATTTGGTGTCTTAAGGGGTCAGATGGTGTCCTAAGGGATTATAGGATAGAATATGACCCTTTAGGACACCATAGCACCCATAACGACCCAATACGATGTGATAAGGGGTCATATGTTGTCCTACGACTCCTTAGGACATAATATGACCCTTTACGACTCTATACAGTGTCTTTATGGGTCATATGAGCCCTTAAGACACCAAATTGTGTCGTTAGCAGTCATATGGTGTCCTCAGGGGTCATGGGACACCATATGACCCCTAAGGACAACATACGACCCCTTATGACACCATATTGGGTTGTTAGGGTGCATATGGACCCCTTAGGACACCATAGGACCCATAACAACCCAATATGGTGTCATAAGGGTTCATATGTTGTCCTTAGGGGTCATATAGTGTCCCATGACCCCTTAGGACACAATATGACCCATAACGACACAATTGGGTGTCTTAAAGGGTCATATGGTGTTCTAAGGGGTCATAGGACACAATATGACCCCTTAGGACACCATAGGACCCATAATGACCCAATATGGTGTCATAAGGGGTCATATGTTGTCTTTAGGGGTCATATGGTGTCCAAAGAGGTCATAGGACAAATTATGACCCATAACAACATAATTTGGTGTCTTAAGGGGTCATATGGTGTCCTAAGGAGTCGTAGGACACCATATGACCCATAACGACCCAATATGGTGTCATAAGGGGTCATATGTTGTCCTTAGCAGTCATATGATGTTCTATGACCCATTAGGACACCATATGACCCCTAACGATACCATATGGTGTCATAAGGGGTCATATGACCCATAACGACACTGTATAGAGTCGTAAAGGGTCATATTATGTCCTAAGGGGTCATATGGTGTCTTAAAGGGGTCATATGACATAATATGACCCCTTAGGACACCATAGGACCCATAACGATCCAATATGGTGTCGTAAGGGGTCATATATTGTCCTTTGGGGTCATATGATGTCCCATGAGCCCTTAGGACACAATATGAACCATAACGACACAATTTGGTGTTTTAAGGGGTCATATGACCCATAACGACACCGTATAGAGTTGTAAAGGGTCATATTGTGTCCTAAGGGGTCATATGATGTCTTAAAGGGGTCATATGACACAATATGACTCCCTAGGATACAATATGACCCATAATGACCCAATATGGTTTCATAAGGGGTCATATGTTGTCCTTAGGGGTCATATGGTGTTCCGTGACCCCTTAGGACACCATATGACACTTAACGACCCAATATGGTGTCATAAGGGGTCATATGTTGTCCTTAGTGGTCATATGGTGTCCCATGATCCCTTAGGACACCATATGACCCCTAATGACACAATTTGGTGTCTTAAGGGGTCATATGACCCATAACGACATCATATACAGTTGTAAAGGGTCATATTGTGTCCTAAGGGATCATTTGATATCTTTAGGGGTCATATGGTGTCTCATGATCCCTTAGGACACCATATGACCCCTAACGACACAAGTTGGTGTCTTAAGGGGTCATATGACCCATAACAACACCATAGAGAGTCATAAAGGGTCATATTCTATCCCAAGGGGTCATATATTGTCTTAAAGTGGTAATATGACATAATATGGCCCCTTAGAACACAATATGACCCATAACGACATAATTTGGGGTCTTAAGGGGTCATATGGTGTCCTAAGTGGTCATATGACACAATATGACCCCTTAGAACATAATAGGACCCATAACGATCCAATATGGTGTCGTAAGGGGTCATATGTTATCCTTCAGGGTCATATGGTGTCCCATGACCCCTTAGGACACCATATGACCCCTAACGATACCATATGGTGTCATAAGGGGTCATATGACCCATAACGACATCGTATAGTCATAAAGAGTCATATTGTATGTTAAGGGGTCATATGGTGCCTTAAAGGGGTCATATGACACAATATGACCCCTTAGGATGCAATATAACCCATAACGACCCAATATGGTGTCATAAGGGATCATATGTTTCTCTTAGGGGTCATATGTTGTCCCATGATTTCTTAGGGCATTATATGACCCCTAACAACCCAATATGGTGTCATAAGGGGTCATATGTTTCCTTAGGGGTCATATGGTGTCCCATGACCCCTTAGGACACCATATGACCCCTTAGGACATAATATGACCCCTTAGGACACAATATGACACAAAATGACACAATTTGGTGTCTTCATGGGTCATATGGTTTCCTAAGGGGTCGCAGGACACAATATGACCCCTTAGGACACCATAGGACCCATAACGACCCAATATGGTGTCGTAAGGGGTCGTATATTATCCTTAGGGGTCATATGTTGTCTCATGACCCCTTAGGACATAATATGACCCATAATGACATAATTTGATGTCTTAAGGGGTCATATGGTGTCCTAAGGGGTCATAGGACACAATATGACCCCTTAGGACACCATAGGATCCATAACAACCCAATATGGTGTCGTAAGGGGTCATATGTTGTCCTTAGGGGTCATATGGTGTCCTATGACCCCTTAAGACACAATATGACCCATAACAACACAATTTGATGTCTTAAGGGGTCGTATGGTGTCCTAAAGGGTCGTAGGGCACAATATGACCCCTTAGGACACCATAGGACCCATAACGACCCAATATGGTGTTGTAAGGGGTAATCTGTTTTCCTTAGGGAACATATGGTGTCCCATGACCCCTTAGGACATAATATGACCCATAACGACATAATTTGGTGTCTTAAGCGGTCATATGACCTATAACAACACTATATAGAGTCGTAAAGGGTCATATTGTGTCCTAAGGGGTCATATGATGTCTTAAAGGGGTCATATGACACAATATGACCCCTTAGGACATAATATGACCCATAACAACACAATTTGGAGTCTTAAGGGGTCATATGGTGTCCTAAGGGGTCGTAGGACACAATATGACCCCTTAGGATACCACAGAACCCATAACGACCCAATATAGTGTTATAAGGGGTCATATGTTGTCCTTAGGGGTCATATGGTGTCTCATGACCCCTTCGGACACCATATGACCCCTAACGACTATTAGGCCCAATATGGAAAGCTAATGTACTAAGAGGGGAGGGGTGAATCAGTACTTCAAAACCTTTTAACAATAATATCTTTACTGTTATGCATAAACCAAAAATTGCTGCAACATAACATAAAGCTAAAACAAATAAATAACAATCATACATGATTCACTCCATAACTCATATATTTTGATTACACAAAAACTCTTGGTTAGAGAGAAAAAATATGGTGGGGATGGCACCCACAACTTCACTACTGCAATAATAAAGAGTGCTCGGTTAGAGCTACATGTTCATCTATTTCTGATAACTTACCCTGTTAGAAGTATCAAGATCATTAGATCTACCTTGCTAAAGGATTTTACAACACTTATTCTAAATGCTACACCTAGTTAAAGGCTTTACAATTTATAGACTTTGTTAGAGTCTTTTACCCTATAAAAGGCTTCTCTTACAACTTCAAAATATTACAATAAATCATTACAAATATCTGCAACTTTACATTTGAAATGTTATAGCAGATTCTATGTGCTCAAAATGAGATTACCTTGCTTATAGCATACCTCGGTAACCCATAGAATAACTCGGTAAACCCTTCTGTTTACTCTGTTCTTTGACTATTCTCTGAAATCCTTCTCAATGACCTCTGTGTCTCTGTAATATTCATAACACTCAGTGCTTTCTTATGTATCACACATGTCTTGCTTCATACACCTCTATATATCTCTCTCTATCACACTTTTATCCTTAATCCATGTTGTATAAATAGATCTCTTATGTCGGTGATCTGGTTCATTGCATCGATCTTACAAACATGATTTATCGAATGAATAACCATACAAAATATTTCATTGGTTAGATGACCTCAAAATCATACACAATCCTTAAGTGCAATTTCCAATGTGATAACGGTTTTATGTTCCTCAATCTTGTAACATGTTTCCACATGTGTGTCTAGGCTCAATGAATCTAGTAACATGTTTCATTCAGTGTATATCAACTCGATGTATCATTGTTGCTGCTTGGTAGACATGGAATGTTACTCGGTAGACAGGTCGATGTATACTGGGCTTTGTGAATAATTTCTTCTTTAACTGACTATTCTATGCATACCGACTGAATGTTTCGGTAGAGGTAACCGACTAGAGTATATAGAATGACTTTGGATATAAAACTAATGGCAACTTAATAAGTAGTAACAATCTCCCCTTTTGACATTAGTTGAGATGTTTGACAAAACTACTTTCAAAGTCATAGCTCAAAAATCTATATACTTGCAAAATTTGACTAAACAGACTATATATACATTAGTCAATGAAATAGTATATTTAGATATACTCTCCTTATCACTATACTGTACAAAACTCTGATTTTGCATGCTCGATGATCAATGTTCTGTGTTAACTGCTCAGTTCACTGCTCTATTTTCTATTCCCTGTCAAAATTGGCTCTGCATTTGAACACTTTGTTTTGCTCGGTGTATACTCCCCCTATATAGTACATTCCCCTATATAATTTGATATGATACTCACTCCCCCTTTTTGACAAACATCTTAAACTTAGTTACCATTCAGTGGTGGCAACTGGTCAAAAATGGATTTGTACTTTGTCTTGGCATCGATAAGGGTGGTAGAGAGGGCATCCTTGACACTGTCCATGAGTGAATTTTGAGCTATAATGTCAGCTAACAGTGAAATTAGTCCATCTAAGGTGCTTCCCTCTTGTTGAGTGGATAGGGAGGTAGCTTTGTTGATATGCTCTTGGACAAATGAAAGATGAGGAAGGAATAATGTTTGAAGTGTCATTATGTCCATCCTTATCTTGTGTTCTTTATTCCTTAGTTCCAATTATTGAGCCATGAGTTGTTGTAGCTTGGTATAAAAATTCTGAATGGAATGTGGATCAATGGTCAACTAGAGATCAGTGATCTCTTTCTCAATTGCTTCTATTTTATTTTTGATGTCCTTAATGAATAGAGAGAATGTACAGAGTTTCTGAAATAAATAAAGAATGTGCTTGAGTTGAGGGGACAACTCAGCAATAAATTTGACAAGTTTAACTTTGCCAATGGCAATAGCTTTCTGTACCTCTTCAATCATTTTTGCAGTGAGCTCCTTGTCTTTTAACTTGCTCAAATATTCGGATGCATCTACTCGAGATGTCTCTATCTTGGTTAGGAGTTCATCCAGTTGAATCTGGATGGCTGCATCTTTTGTCACTATTGCTTCAGGTAGAATATCAGTTAAGTGTGCTTTCACCTTTTGAAGTACTTTATTTTTCTTTTAAGTAGCCATTTGCTTCTCCTGTTCAGCTTTGGCTTTGCATAGTTCACCAAATTCAATGAGTTCTTTCCCTTTTAATTTGGATATATCAACATTGGGCAACACTATTGGTTTAGACAAATCTAATTTGAAACTATGCTTTTTCATCTTCTTTTCTTTACCTTTTATTGGTTGAACTAAAATAATGGCTTGTGAGGCTTGTTGACCCTTGGTAGGTTGCTCGGTAGAGGCAACACTTTGGTCAGTTTCTTTAGCCTCTGATGTAGCCTTTTTGTGTCCTTCGGTGCTTAAGTTCTTGGGGTCTCAGATGTAACATTTTTAGTGATAGAAGGGGCTTGAGATGTCTGTCCTTCGGTGGCCTAAGAAGCAGTTTCTCCTTTTGTAGACTTGTGACCTTCTGTGCCTTGTTCCGTATCCTGAGGGTCCTCAGTTGAAATAGACCGAGTGACTAGAGGATAGGGCTGAACTTGCTCCAAAACGGACTCACTAGATACCAATTTGGCATATGCATTCCCTTCTATCATTTCCTATTTTGGTGCCTTGGTGTCCATGATATCCTCATCTACTTGTATAGTGTCAGTAGGGTCTTGCTTGGTGATATCAAGATCTTTCTTGGTGACATCAACTATTTCAACTTTAGCTTGCTCACCAACATTCTTGATGCGAAAGATTTCCTGCCATTTTTCTTTGGTCTCATTCTCTACATCCAAGTAAAGGCCATTCATCAATTTCAAGGCTCTTTGCTTGACTAGGAATTTTGTGTGGTAGTTTTTCAGATGTTCGGTGATCTCATCTACCGACATGTCTGGGAAAAGATGTACCAGACTTCTTTCTCTCATCTGTTTCTCTAATTCCATGGCATACTTCAACCTGTTGTCAATATGCAAATATAATTCATTTGGAAGAGATTTAGATAATTCCAATGGAGCCAATCAAAATTTCAATAGTGTGCAGATGACAACTTCTTCTATTTGTCTCTTTTCATCATCAGATTTGGATTCATACTTAACATATTTGAATGCTCCAAATCCACCATATTGTTTTAGATTAGCACAAAAATTTTCAACACTATGTACATTTACCTTTTTTCTCTTGACAATCTGAAATTTGCTTGCATCTTCAAATTTAGTGTCACTAGACTCTTTGGTCAAAATGAGTCTCCGACTAGATTTCTTGTAAGTTTTTGTTACCTTTGGTGTGGCAACACTCTTTGTTTTCTTACTTGGTGATGCGGCAGATGCTCTTGTGTTAGGTCGCTTTGCTGGAGGAGTCAGTGATACTTTTGATGTATCCTGTTTCTTTCTTTTCAAAACTTTCCCCTTAGGCAATTCGATGCTCAGTGTTATAGCTACCTCTTGGGCTTCAGATTCCTCTTTGGTGACTACTATAGTGCCCTTGATAGGTGTGGAGGAAGAACCTTTTCCAAATTTCTTTGTTAATGTCTTAATCATCTTTGTTGCCTTCCTTGTAGCCTTGGGTACTACAATGCTCATTTTTACTTTTTCCTTCACTTCTTCATATGTTCCATACCTTAGCTCAGTAGCATGCCTTGGTAATGTCAGAAAAGCATCTATCTACTATTGTGTGATGTCAAAATCAATCTTGTAACCCATAGGTGGTAAAGATTGGGTTCTCGGTTACACAATATTAACATAACATTTATCGGTGTCTACTTCAAAACATATGTCATCCTTGCATTTCTCCACTAGCTTGGGTGGAATTCGGTACCGGTTATGCATCTTCTCTTGAAATTTGCTAAAGTAATCATCCATAATATCATTATAATTATCACCTAGCTTCTTGATGAAGTCATTGATTTGATGGGTGATTGGTCAGTGTAGCTCTCAAACAACTTTACCGACTGATGGAAAGAATTTCTCGAAATAGAAAAACATGCATATTAACAATGATCCAAACTTTAGTGTATTAGCCAAATTATTCTTCTTTGGCTTCCTTATGGTATTGAGATTCTCAAATAGGTTTTTCAACAATACCTCACATAAATCAATTTTCATGCCTTTCTTCACAATTTTATAAGCTAAGTCTACTGCTGCACAGGGTACACTGTTTTCCCTTGCTGATTGGAAGAAACAATAACCTATTACTCTAATGGAAAACTTTAGCTCTGCATCTGTTACATTGTTCAGTTTCAGTCCCCTACAATCAGATTCTACTCCAGTTAAGCTGATCAATTCCTTTTGTGATATCATTTTCTGAGCTCAGGCATGATCATAAATAGGGTAACCGGTGATCAACTGAATGATTTCCTTGGTGATCTTAAATGGTTGCTCTTCTAGCCACATGAAGTCATCATGAACTCTGCTTAGAACAAACTTGACCCATTGGGGTTTGAATACATGGGGATAGGTTAAGGCTTCAGTCAATCCCTTGATTTTGATGTGTTCATATTTGCTATCCATTTTACCATTGGTACACAATTCATCATATGTGTCCTTGATCTCAACATGACCTAGTTCTTCAACTTGATACTTAGTGAAGAATCTCACATCCTCAACTAATAAAGCTCTATTCGGAATGAGTGAAAATGTAGTTTTGTCATCCGGTTCAGACGCAATTTTGGGAGTTAGAGAGTATTTCAGTGAGGGCTTTTCAATGTTCTCAACAACAACAAGATTTTGGATCTTAGGTGCCATTGCAGATTTCAGATAAATACTAGCAAAAGATCCTTAGGGTTTGAAGACTTTCAAATGATAGACGCTTTCTACTTAGTAAATAATAACAACTTGATATGATCGGTAAACTATCTTGATAATGCGTTGTGATTGATGTAAATACCTTTGAATTTGCTCAGGAGGTAGTTTGATCGCCTTTGAATCACTTTGCTCTGCTCTCTGAAAACTTGGTAAGTGTAAAATAACTGCGCAATAGCTTTAAGTACACAATATACCTTATCAGGCTTTGTGTAGTTAGGTTAAAAGACATTAAATGCACTCAGTTACCTTAAACCAATTTTTTCTTTTACCGAGTAGCCAGTGTTCCTGTATTCATTGACTAGACAAGCTTCCAAAAGACTTGATAAAATTTGAAATTTCCTAATGCATCTTTAGTTATGCAGATTTTGAATTAAGTACAAGATGAAATAGGAACTGTTAAGATTTGACCTTTGAAAGAATGCAGTCCCTTCATACCTTTACCAATTAATTTGGAATAGGTGCACCTAACTCGGTAGGTAAGGTGCTTTCTTCATTTGACACAATTTCCTTCTTTTTCCAAATCATCTATAATTTGCCTTTTATTTCTTCAATATCTCCTCTAGGTTGATCTCTGCAATCTCTAGCCAAGTGTCCAACTTTGTGACAATGAAACATGCCATACCAGGATTTCTCCATGATCTTCGGTTGTTCATTCCAAACCTTATAAAGCAGTTGGCACTTATATGTCCATATCTTCCACAACATTCACACCATATCCTTGTATTGTAATCCCATGGTACTGTAGAATACTGTCGGTAAGGATCTGTACGAGTTCGGTAACCTCTAGCATTTTCTTGGTGTGCAGACCACATATAGTTCTTATGCTTAAGCCAACACTTCTCAGTACTATGTCCATATCTATTGCAGTTTTTACAAAACCCTTTGAATTTTGCCTTCTAATAATTGTTAACAGTCTTTGTCCTACATTTATTAGATGTGTGACCATATTTATTGCAATTGTAACAATAACCATTAGACTTAGTGACATTCAGTTGCTTACCTTTTCTGATTTGGCACAAGTTAGCAGTATGACCTTGATTTCCACAGTAGTTGCAAATAAGCTTCTTTCCTTTGATATTCTTCTTATTTCTAGCTTGCTTTGATGATTCTCCTCTTTCGGTAGTATGAATTCCCTTCTCGGTAGAGTCTTTTCCTTTGTAACCAAGCCTTGCATCTTTGTTGGGTCTTCTTGTATTCAGTTGCTCATCCAACATCTTTGATGCTTCATAACTCTTCTTCAGTGTTTCCTTGGATTTCTTTTCTATTTCAAGTTCATTGGTCAACCTTGATACTTCAAGTTTCAATGCTTGATTCTCATCATCCTTCAGATTTGCTTCATGATGTGCATAGTCCAATTGATCTGACATATTACTTTGAATTCTAGTCAACCTTGTGATTTCTTCATTCTTTTCAGATACTAATGCTTCAAGCTGTTATTTTTCTCTTTCTAGATCTCTTACTTTCTCCTCGGCTGTCCTCAACGCATCAAGATTTTTAGTCATCTGTGTGCTGAAATGTTCATGTCCTCTTTTCATTACTTTTAGATGATCAGTTAGTGCTTTTTTCTTTTCTTTCAGTTGTCCAATCATCTCTTTAGTCTCTTCAGATATACTATTCTCAGATGATGTTTCAATTTGTTCCACTAGCTCTTGAGAGTACTGTAAATCATCAGATAATCTTCTTCTCACTTTCAATGATTTTTGCATTTGTCTTTGCATGTTTGCAATCACTTGATTAGCATGATCCAACTCTTCTTGTAGATACACAATTCCCTGAGATAGTTTGTAGCCTTCCATTGTTAAGATCTTTCTCTTTAGGCTTTTAAACCCTTTTCCAAGATTCACGCTCTGATACCAATTGTTAGGCCCAATATGGAAAGCTAATGTACTAAGAGGGGAGGGGTGAATCAGTGCTTCAAAACCTTTTAACAATATCTTTACTGTTATGCATAAACCAAGAATTGCTGCAACATAACATAAAGCTAAAACAAATAAATAACAATCATACATGATGCACTCCATAACTCATATATTTTGGTTATGTAGAAACTCTTGGTTAGAGAGAAAACTGCGGTGAGGATGGCACCCACAACTTCACTACTGCAATAATAAAGAGTGCTCGGTTAGAGCTACATGTTTATCTATTTCTGATAGCTTACCCTGTTAGGAGTATCAAGATCATTAGATCTACCTTGCTAAAGGATTTTACAACACTTATTCTAAATGCTGCACCTGGTTAAAGGCTTTATAGTTTATAGACTTTGTTAGAGTCTTTTACCCTTTTAAAGGTTTCTCTTACAACTTCAAAATATTATAATAAATCATTACAAATATCTGCAACTTTACATCTGAAATGTTATAGCAGATTCTATGTTCTAAAAATGAGATTACCTTGCTTATAGAATACCTTGGTAACCCATAGAATAACTTGGTAAACCCTTCTGTTTACTCTGTTCTTTGACTTCTCTTTGAAATCCTTCTCGGTGACCTCTTTGTCTTTGTAACAGTCATAACACTCAGTGCTTTCTTATGTATCACACATGTCTTGCTTCATACACCTCTATATATCTCTCTCTGTCACACTTTTATCCTTAATCCATGCTGTATAAATAGATCTCTTATGTTGGTGATCTGGTTCATTGCATCGATCTTACAAACATGATTTATTGAATGAATAACCATACAAAATATTTCATTGGTTAGATGACCTCAAAATCATACACAATCCTTAAGTGCAATTTCCAATGTGATAACGGTTTTATGTTCCTTGATCTTGTAAAACATTTCCACATGCGTGTCTAGGTTCAATGAATCTGGTAACACATTTCACTCGGTGTATATCAACTCAGTGTATCATTGTTGCTGCTTGGTTGACATGGAATGTTACTCAGTAGACAGGTTGGTGTATACTAGGCTCTGTGAATAATTTCTTCTTTAACCGACTGTTCTGTGCATACCGACTGAATGTTTCGGTAGAGGTAGCCGACTAGAGTATATAGAATGACTTTGGATATAAAACTAATGGCAACTTAATAAGTAGTAACAATGACACCATATGGTGTCATAAGGGGTCATATGACCCTTAACGACACCATATAGAGTCGTAAAGGGTCATATTGTGTCCTAAGGGGTCATATTGTGTCTTAAAGGGGTCATATGACACAATATGACCTGTTAGGATACAATATGACCCATAATGACATAATTTGGTGTCTTAAGGGGTTATATGGTATCCTAAGGTATCGTAGGACACAATATGACCCCTTAGGACACCATAGGACCCATAATCTCTCTCTCCCTCTCCCATACTCTCTCTATATCTCTCTCCCTTCCCCCTCCCCATCTCTCTATTTATCTCTCCCTCCCCCCTCCCCATCTCTCTCTATCTCTCTCTCTCTCTCTCTCTCCCTCTCTCTCTCTCTCTCTCTCTCTCTCTCTCCCCCCACTCCCCCCTCTCCCTCTCCCTAATATCATATACTAATTTATTTATAAATTAATATGTTAAAATATTATATATTAATATATTAATAAACAATAGATTAATTATGTGCAAATTTAGTTAGTGAATTTACTTATTAAAATTGGATACTCGATTATACCGGATATTCGATTTTTGTTGTAAAAATTTCAAATTTGAAATTTTGGCTTGGGAATGCTTTGGGATTTGGCTTGGAAGTGACAAGCCTGGAAAGTCAACTGAAAAAACATGTTTTTCAGTATTCCTTGATTTTCCAGACTTTATACTAGTGGCTGATGACTTTTTTTTATAGCCAAAATTGATAAAACGAAAAGGGTTTTTTAAGGACGTTCACAGATTTCCAACAATATAAGGCTTGTCTTATTTCAACTTTAATAAATAATTATTATTTATTTTCTAATTGAATTTTGACAATAGTCCTGATTGATAGACTGATTGAAAAACACTCATAAATTTCAAAAGGTATAACATTTTTTAAATCCAAAACATGCATCACATCCTATGCTTGGTTTACTATAGGGAAAAATTAAAAAAAATTAAATTTTATAAGGTTTTGATCAAGTTAAGTTGGTCAAACGTAGGAGTTTCTGAATTTCTGAAAAGTTGTAGTAAAAAAATCATAAATAATTATTTACTTTATAAAAAATTATAAAAAAATATGTGTCACATTCGGACATGAGTCTAATACTTATATTATAAATATTATAAAAAAGAATTATGCTTTGATTGTGATTAGGGTGGTCAGACATACGTCTACTTCTTATCTTTTTCCTAAAAGTTTAGTACCACTGCATTAAAATTTGAAATTTTCATCAAATAGGATTTTTTTTTTCAAAAAACAACTAGTAGCTTAGAAACTACATTCAATTTTTTATAGATTCTCTTCTTACATATTTTAAAAATAATGTTCACAACTTATTCAAATTTTCATGTCAAGTTGCATAACTCTGATTTTTTGAAATTTCATTGCCACTTAAGGGCCTGTTTTGGCACACCATGATCCTACACATACCCTATAGTTGAGATTTTTCTAGCTCCTCATGCATTCACCTTAGTTATCACTATTTTTTATCTTAGGGCATTTTTGTGCTTTCTTTATAAGTACATCATTTTACAATTATAATTCATTATGTAATCTTTCCTTTTGAGGAATATATCTTTGCTTTGCTACTCTCATTTGTGGAAAGTGTTCTTCTTTTTCCATTTGACCTTGTAGTTGCTTGTGTTATAAAATTCAACATGGTATCAGAGTGTAGATTTAGAAAACCCCTTCTCAAGCTTTGAGGGTTCCTTTTCAGATAAGCATTGTAGGGTCACATATTTTCTTTCTTTGTGAGTCTGGAGGTGGGCAGTTTTTTTTATTAGCTTTGGAGCAAAATGGGTCTCACATGTGAAAATCCAAGCAGTTGAAATTTTAAGTCATTTTGGCTGAGGGTGAGAAAAAAATTTGAGCACATCAGGGCGAAACGAACCTCACCATTGTGTTCATAGTGAACAAAACCCCTAAGATTGCCTTTTGTTTCATGAAAATCTATGATCGTGAAAATTTAGGCATTTTTTTTTGGGTTGTATTTGATTATACAAAATTATATATAGTCGTATGACTACATGATCTATACTATGGATGAAAAAAAAATTGATAGGCTTAAAAAAAATTCAATTTTTTATGCACAAATTAATATATTTTTTTAATTATTTTCCAAAAAAAATTCTTTTTTTGTGGGTGTGAGAAAGTCTTTAGTAGGTGCCAAAAAACTTGTGCATGTAGGTCCATATGCATATAGATTTTCCCACTCTCCTGATGTCATCACCTATGGTAAGAACCTCATCAATAGTTTAACTACCACATAGGCAACTTGACTACCTAGTCAACCTGCCTTGTCAGCTATTCTTTTTTTGTGGGTGTGAGAATGTCAAATGGATATCCCAATTAGTGCCACGTCAACAACCCAACCAATGTAGCAGCCTAGTCAATGGCACGCTAGCATTGTATGGTGAATCTTTGATCAATTTGAATCCTACCAACCCAAAATCCTACCTAGTTTTTTTGTCAATCACTTGCTCAAATGGACTCGAGACTACATGAACAAGATATTGTTAGAAAGCTACTTCCAATGCCAATATGAATTTTTAATTGGGTTTGGTTAATTTTGTGCTTTTGGGACAATATCTTGCACATTTGGACTTCATCTTTTGACTTCCTAATATTCTTAGAAATCTCTTAGAGTCCTTTATCCATATCTATAATATATTTTCCATATTTTTACTTAGGTACTCAATAGTTTTAGTTAAAATTATTTCTTTTATTTAGGCTTCCTCATCATTTTGGTTGCAATTGGATTTTATTTCTCTTATTGTGGCAGGGAAAAGGGGTGGAGGGGGGTCAATTTGTCTTTTTCAGATCCTCTTCACATCTCATCCTTATGGAAATATCTATTGTTCATCTTAAACCCCATAATTATCTCACTTAGAAGGATCAAATGACCAAATTACTCATGTCCAGAGGTTTGCAGTCTACTTTGTATGAGACCCCACCCACCTTCAAGTGTCCATTTGATATTTTTCAACATAGAAACAAGAATGATGAGGCTATGAAATTTATTACCATACATGTTTTCAACAGTCTCTTATTTCACCCTGAGTCTTGCACTACTCCTCCACCCATGTGGATTAATGTCAAGGATCTTTTTGGGACAATGAGTCTAGGAAAATGTAGCTGGGGATGGAGTTAATCACATGGGTACCATATTTTTTTCCTACTATTGAGGACTTTTTAGAAGTTCAAACAACTCAGAGCTTTGTTGAAAGGTTGTGGAAATGATAAATCTAACAAACAGTGTGTCTTTTGGATATTTGCTAAGATTGGAGGGCCTTTCTAGGTCTCCACTTCTACATTTTATGCCTCAATGGATGTTGTGGGCACAACCTTCACTTTTACCTCTTTTGAGGTCTTTTATGAGCAGTTGACATGAGAGAAAGATTTGTTGTCTCAACAAGATTAAATTTTTGTTTCCTCTTCCTAGGCCTTTGTTGCATAGCCCTCTAAGGTAAAATAGAAGAAGAAGCCAAACCCTAAGACACCTTCTTCATTGAGCAGTGAGAGTCCCTCCAAGCTTCATTAGAAGTCAGATCTATGCTCCAAATCCATGCCACCGCCTACTAATTCTTCTTTGCGAGTCTTCCTCCAAGATGACAAACAAGAAGTGTAAGGGAGGAAATTTGTCCCCTCCAAGATGATGAATCTTAGAGGACAAATCAGTCTTCCGCTACCTCTTCGAACAGGTGCTAAGATGAGCCACGGGATAACAAACAACTAAGAGAACTATGATATGGAAATAAATAATAGAATTATGATGCCAGAACAATAAAATGGGGTCTATTTATATGATTTCCAAGGCTAAGGGTGAGGTGGCAGGAATCAACGGTCAAGACTAAGTCTGAAGATATCAATGGTTAAATTGGAGGAGGTTGGCAGAGAGGTTGGTAGGAGAAGGGGTTGGATGAAAGGGGAAAACGTCATCTCCATGGTGAAAAGTTTCAAGAGGCTTCTAGAAGAGGTTGGATGAAAGGGAACATTTGTCATCTCTATGGTGACAGGTGTCAAGAGGCTTCTAGAAGAGGTTGGATGAAAGGTAACACTTAGTGACAAGTATCACAAAGCTTTGCTCATGAGAGGGCAAAGTGTTCAAGGAAAGGGGACATGGTGGTTAGGATGTGCAAGCTAAGATGGGGTTAATTAAACCCAAGGTTAGATGGAATGAGTTAGGTTTAGAAGGGGTTAGGTTAGGTGGTTAGAAGTTAGGAGAATTTGAATTTAAAAATTCAAATAATAGGAAAAGACTAATTAATCTCAACAACTCATAAATTGCTTTGTTTTAATTAATTATGGGATTTAGAAGAAATGAATTTGATGATGAACTTGATGGTGAATTTGATGGGGGGAATTAATTAATTTGAATTAATTAATCAAAGGGGATTATTGAAATGAACTTATTAAATAAATCCTTATATTTATTAATAAGTAGAGGAAAGGGGGATTTTAATCAAATTGCTTAGTGAATTCAATTAAATTAGGAAGGGGGATTAATTAAATAATTACTTATTTAATTAATTATCTTCAGATCATTTTTAGGTGTATACATTTTGCCCCTCTTTGAAGAGAGGTGTGATGACACGTTGATTCAAAGAATAATCTCATTTTGATGATGATATTGGTTTGATAGGATGCCCTAGCTCTTGATTAATAAATTGTGATATGATGATGCCCCCTTGGGAGATCAATCGAGATAATTGATTTGTTGGAGTGGTTTGTATTTTTGCAAAATTTATGTCCCGATTAGAAATAATTTGATGTCTATAACTATGGTTGATGAAAATGTGAGTTCTACGATCACGATGATGTGGTTCTTGATTATTGATAAAGCTTGACTGATTAGATTGATAAGATTGAGATTCGGCCTGGTTTCAAGAATGACACCTCCTATATAAGACAAAGATGATCACAACATCTAGTTTCAGGAATGATATATCCTGTATAAGACATGATCAAAATGTCTAGTTTCAGGAAAGATACATCCTGTATAAGACATGAGAAAATCGATTTAGGTGTGATTGATTAACGGAATTGATAAGATTGATTGGATAAAGAACTAATAGTTTGTTGATATCAAGTTGCAGTAAGATTCAAATATGCTGATGTTGGTTCTGTTGAGAGGGTGGCATAAGGTTTTTCTTGGGTTGACAATATCTGGAGAGATATGAGTCATCATTTTGATTGTGTATACACTTGTGATGATACCTTTGTGATTCCTGAGATAGATTTAACCTTGGATAAAAGGAGCATGCGAGATCCCATGCAAGAATGAAATGCAAGATAAATGCAAATGAAATGCAAAGCTATGAGTAGACCAGTCACTAGATTATTGCGTTTTGTCATCATTGAGTTTTTTAAATGTGGGAAGTGAGTGTAAACATCAATGGTATAATTAAACCATGATGACCTAAGCACTGCTTTCTTGGATTTTGATATAGCAAGTTAGCACAAGTATCAAGGTATAATTGAACTGAGATGACCTGAGTGTTGCTTGCATAAAATAGGTAGCATTAATCATTTCAATACGCAAATCAGAAATGTCTTCAATGATACTCTGATGATCATGTCCTAAGACAAATTTGCATATATTAATGATCAATTTCCAGATACCAGACAAGAAAATTATCATGTTCCTTCCTTGTTCTTGTAGTCAAAGACATCTCGGAGTCACTAAGAAATCAAGATAGTGAAAATCAATATAGAAAAGTTGAACAATCATATTAAAATCATTATCCAAAAGATATCATCCATGTGTTTCGACTAACTTTGTGATAGGTTGATGGTTGATAATTTGATCTTGTGTTAAACATTGGATGTGTTTTAGTTTTTGCTTGTTAAAAGTTGTCTAATAGTTGTTCTACCTATTTGATTAAGCTCAAAATGATCAAGAGGTTTTTGCCCCCAGTGAAGTGCAAAATTTTGCCCCAAGCCTAGAAACAATTTTGTTATGATATACCCAATGATCCAAACCATGACGAGATAGCATCTGCAATGCCTGCGTATGTACAAAAGCTTTATGATGGATATGAACAACGCTGATGGAAAATAAATGCAAGCGGAAGGATGCATGAACTAATAGATGGAAGAGCTAGCTAATAGATAGCACCTGTTTGCCAAGTTTTCACCATCTTTTTTTATTGCACTTTTTCTCATATTTGATTTTTTTTGGATTTTCTGCTTTCACTTTTTTTTTTTTTGCTTTTTCACTTTTTTTGGATTTTTTCTGCTTTTTCAGACATAGAACTTCTTCAGATGCATACTATTGAAGGGTTCCTCAAGCTGATCTCCATCCTATGTTGATAGCTGATATGCTCCTGATCCAAATACTGTTGTGATCACAAATGGACCTAACCTATTTGGTTCAAACTTTCCTTTCTTTTCTCAATCTGCCTAGTTGCGTGGATTTTCTTTTAGTACTAGTTCTCCTACTTGAAAGATTCATAGTTTGACCCTGTGATTATAGCTCCAACACATTCTTTGTTGATATACCTTTAGATGATCAAAAGCATTTTGTCTTCATTCATGGATCAGTTCTAACTCTTGTAATCTAGATACTTGTTGTTCTTCATCTGGGATGAGACCTTTTAATGATACTTGGAGAGAGGGTATCTCTACTTCTATTGGCAGTATTGCTTCTGATCCATAAACAAGACAGAAAGGTGTGGCACCTATTGGTGTGTAGATACTAATACAGTAAGCCCATAGAGCAGGGTTTAATTGAATATGCCAATCTTTTCCAACATCATTCACTATCTTTTTGAGGATTTTCAAAACATTTTTGTTTGATGCTTCTGCTTGCCCATTTTTTTGTGGATAGTAGGGTGTGGAGAATCTTTGTTGAATCTTGAATTTCTCACAAACTCTTGTACATCTTGCTTCTTGAACGGTCACCCATTATCAGTGAGAATGGTCATTGGTATTTCATAGCGATAGATGATATAGTTCAAGATAAATGCCACAATTTGTTTTCTTGTGATATTTATGAGAGGTACTGCCTCAATCCATTTTGTGAAATATTTTGTAGCTACAAGAATGAATTTGTGACCATTAGATGAAGAAGGATTTATCTTTCCTACTAGAACAAGACCCCATTGACAAAAAGGCCAAGATGTTGCCAAAGCATGAAGTTCTTGTGCTGGTGCATGAATAAAATTCCCATGGATCTGATATTGTTTGCATGTTCTAGCTATTTGAAAAGAATCTCGTTCCATGGTCGGCCAATAATAGCCCAAGCATATGATTTTTTTGAAAGGGTAAGACCACTTGAATGAGTGCCACAAATTCTGTTATGGACTTCATGTAAGGCCTTCTCAGATTCTTCTTCTTTGAGACATCTTAAAAGATTACCATCCAGACCTCATTTAAATAGGGTATCCACAACGAGATTAAAATGGGAGGATTGGTGAATAAAGTTTCTCTTTTGGTTCTTCAATAAGTCAGGAGGTAGGGTGTTATCTTTCAGGTATGTGTAATTTTGGCCATAGTGGGAGGAATCATGCCCCACAAGGTGATAGATAGTTTGGGAATCAAGACAATTGTAAGTGGGGTGAAACAACTATTCTACTAGGAATTCATAATGCTATTGATTTTCCTGTGTCTAAAGGAGAGAAGCAAGTGTAGCCATGGCATTTGCTACTTTGTTGTCATTTCTTGGAATCTACTGGAAAGTTATTTCTACAAAGTATTTTTTGATATCATCAACCATCTTTTTATAAGGCATTAATTTTTTGTCCTTTGTTTGATAGTCATCATTGATTTGATTGATGACGAGCTGAGAGTCTCCAAAGACTTGAAGTTGTGTAATGTTCCATTCTATAGCCATTTTGATACCTGTAACCAAAGCTTCATATTCTGTTGTGTTATTGGTGCATGGAAAGCTTAATTTGTATGCTTTTGGGATTGTATGACCTTATGGTATGATGAATAGAATACCTACTCCTGATCCATTTTGTGTATATGAACCATCAAAGTATAATTGCCATGTTTTTGTGGTGACTGTTAGGATATCAGCATCAAGAAATTCAATCTGTAAAGGATGATCATCTTGAAGTGGTGCCTCTACTAGTTTATCTGCAATAACTTGTCCTTTTATAGCTTTTCTATCAACATACTCAATATCAAACTCACTCAGGATCATGATCCATTTTTCTAGTTGTCCTGTTAATATTGCTTTGCTGAGTAAATATTCAAAGGATCTATTCTAGCTATTAACTTGATGGAGTGAGATAGTAAATAGTGTCATAATTTTTGAGAAGCAAAAACTACTGCTAAGCATGCTTTTTCTATTGGTGAATAGTCGATCTCGTATCCTACTAGTGTTTTGCTGATTTTCTTTCATTATCCTGTTGTGCAAGCAAAACTCCTAATGATGTTTCGGTGATTGATACATAAAGTAATAATGGCTTTCCTAGAATTGGTGACATTAGGATGGGTGGTTGTATGAGATAAGCCTTGATCTTGTTGAATGTGTCCTCACATTGATGGTCCCACTTGAAATAAACATTTTTGTGCAATAGATGAGTAAATGGTTGACATTTATCTTCTAGTTGAGCAAAAAATCTTCTGATTGATTGGAGTCTTCCTTGGAGTGATTTGAGTTGACTGATATTCTTGGGAGATGCCATTTCCATGATTTCTTTTACCTTAGATGGATCCAATTTGATACCTCTAGCTAAAACAATGTATCCCAATAGCTTTCCTGAAGTTACACCAAAGGCACATTTCTTAGGGTTTAGCCTTAGCTTGTATTGTTCTAACCTATCAAAGATCTTTTCCAGTATCTCTATATGTTCTTCTCTGTTATATGATTTAGCCAATATGTCATCCACATAGTCTTCCATGAATGTATGCATCATGTCATGAAATATAGTTTTCATAGCTCTTTGATATGTAGCACTTGCGTTCTTTAATCCAAAAGGCATGACGTTCTAGCAAAAAGTACCCCATGGACATGTGAAAGCTATCTTTTCTTGATCTTCGGGTGCTATTTTGATTTGATTGTATGCAGAGAAACCATCCATTAAAGAAAACATGGAGTGTCCAATAGTTAAATCTACAATGACGTCGATGTTAGGCAAAGGAAAGTCATCCTTTGGACATGTGTTATTAAGATTTCTAAAGTCTATACATATTCTGATGCTTTTATCTAGTTTTGAAACAAGAACAATGTTTGATACCCATTGAGGATATGCTACAGGTCTAATGAATCCTACATCCAGTAATTTCTTTAGTTCTTCTTTGACCAAAAGAGCAATATGCAGATGCATTTTCCTTAACTTCTGTTTGACTGGTTTGGCTCCTGGACTAACATTTAAGTGATGCATAATAAGCTCTAGATCCAACCCTAGATTGTCTGCATATGACCAAGCAAAATTTATTTGTCGTCGTTTGAAGAATTCCACATATTGTTTCATTTCTTCTTCTGATATAGAAGTCGTTGGATGAAGAATCTTTGGTTGCTCCGTTGTGCCAACATTAACTGCCTCTGTTGGTTCGATCAACATAGATGACCTTTCTTGATAGTGCTTGGTTAAAGTGTTAAATCGCCCATCTTCCGGTGCCTCAAGGAGGTTTTCACCATTAGATGCGTCCTTTCTTTTTACTTTTTCTGGATCTAATGTTGCCAATAAATGGTTTTCAGCATTAGACCTGATATTGTTTTCTTTATTTTCACTTTTGTGACTAGGAGATTTGGCACCCACTTGATTGGAAGATGCATTGCTGAAATTCCTGGTGAGAGTTGTTATGGGTTTGATTGCATTAAGATATATAGATATGACATGGTCATTCAAAAAAGTATCAATGGCAGTTGTACGTTAGGAAATAGGAAATCATCACAAAACAAGATAAACATAATAGCTCAATCACAAATGCATTCATTGCAATGATCTATCCTAAACAACACTCAATAGAGACATGAAACAGAAACATTCAAAAGCAAAGATTATGCAAACCAAAGATGTGATTTGAATGCTCCTTCATGTGGCTCCATTGTTCTTCTTTCTTCTCCAAATAGTTTTGTTGTGGATCTCACCTACTAGTGCATGATCATGATATGAAAGCAAGTAAATAAGATATTGCTCAAGAATACTCAAAGCGCGACTAACTAGAAATTCGTTGATCTGATTAGGGAATTAGGAATCAAGAATCAAGGGATTTGAGTGAAGAAATTCATCCAATTTATGGAGAAATTGGAGAAAAAGACAAGATTAGCATGAAATTGATTCGAATAGAAATTCAAATCAAGAATAGAAAAATTATGACATGTGTATGACAAATTGCTATGCAAGAATTTATGACAATTTATGACAAATTGCTATGTAAGGATTTATGACATGAATTTGAAATAGAAATAGACATTTAGGAATTTAGGAGAAATTAGAAAATTAGGTTAGAAATGATGACTTGGAAATTAGGAATTGATGCAAATTAGGTAAATTAATTAATAATTTCTCATTCATTAATTAATTTAAAAAAATAGGAGGAAATTAATTAGCCAATTAAATAAACATTTAATTGTGACAAGAAGACTTAGGATAAATAAATAAATTATTTAACCTAGAGGGAAAATGCCAAACAAGATTAAATGAATAAATCATAAAACCTTGGAAGATGAATTAGAAATGCAAAGACGACAATTAGGTCTTGACAAAGGATAATTGATACCGATTCGTTCATGATTTTGAATTGATAAATGACCAGTGTTGATAAATGATTTGATTGAGATTGGTTGACAAAAATCAATGACAAATTGACCAAATTGACATGATTGAAAAGGACAAGGATCGATGACGAATCGATCGCAATATGACAAGATTGACAAGGACCAAGATCGACCAAAATCATGACTGAAGATTGCTGCCGACAAGACCAAATTCGAAAGCGAGACAGATGAAGAAGAAGGACTCGATGCTCGCAAATGATAAAAACCAAGTGCGTGACATAGGAGAAATGTTAATGCGACGCAAAAACCTAAAATGAGGCAATGCACAAATGTTAAAGTATGATTCCACAAGCATTGACCATTTTTAGGTGTCTACATTTTGCCCCTCTTTGAGACAATGCGATTTTAAGCGTTGTTTCAAAGAATAGTAATGAAAATGCCCCAGACAATAATAATGACATATGCATGCCCCCTCGAGGAATTGGCCAGAAATAGGTAGAGAAGAGGCCAATTGATTGATAAAAATGATAGAAAATGATAAGAGCAAACAGACTGACAAGACTGATGGAAGAAATGTTAGTAAGCAGAAATTAGACAGAGGACAGGTAGAGATGAAGAAAAACTTGCTTTCAGTAATGCACTTTGTAGGTGAGAACCTTTATTTTAATGTAGCAAAACGGATGCGTAGCATCATGGCATTGAAGGCTAGAGCTGAAATGCAACCCTTTTTGCAAAAGACAGACACATCACAAACAAACAACAAATCACAACAAAAGAAAGGGACCATGAACCATCCCGGTCACTCTAAATCACTCAGTGACATCATCGAGCAACATAGGAACATGATCGAAGTCAAAGATAAATCAATAAAAAGATAAGATGCACAAATTCCAACAAATCAAACAAACATCTTGATCTTCATTGTCAAAAGTTGAAAGTGCTGATAGGACGATCATGCTGTCTGGTTTCAGGGAATGTGGTACCCCATCTAAGACAGGACACAGTCTGGTTTTGAGTATACCACACCCTGTATAAGACCCATGAGATTAGCAGAGACAAGGACAAATGATTTTGCGGTTGATTGATATGACAATTCGGATCAGTTTGAATGTCTGGTTCGAGTAAAAAATAAATCCATCTGTTAATGGATGATTTCATTAAAGCACAATGTTGGATTGCGAGTCATTGGATGTATACTCAGTGATCTGTTTATGCACAGAGGGATCATTTATTGCAAAATGCATGTTTTTCGAGATTTTACAATTTTTGAAATGTTTTTGTTCATTTTTTCAGGACTTTTTATGATTTTTATGGATTTTCATTTTTCAATTTTTAGATATTTTTTTCAGGACTTTATTCGATTTTTTTGCTTGAAGATTTTTTCAGGACTTTATTTGAATTTTTTAGAGATTTTTTCAGGACATTTTTCAATTGTTTTGGATTTTGCCCCCAGTGTCTAGCAAGGCAAGGAATATGATAGGTGAATAAATAGGCTTTCTGAAATGTTGGTGGATAGAGGAAAGACAAAGGCCTTTTATCATGGAGACAATACGGATGCAATTTTCAAGGGTTGTGGCGTGATGGGATAAGAGACTGGATATGACAATGTAAAGTAGTGACATGGCATGAGGGACACGTCAAGAGGTTTTTGAAACCATGTTTAAATTTTGCGTCCTTATGTCAGATCAAGATCAAGGAATGAAAATTGGATAGGATAAGCAAGACTAAGAATGGATAAGGGACATGGACTGAAAGTCGGGATAGGCTGAGGGATAGTGATAGAAAGTTGCAATAAGACAGGGAATATGGATGAAAAGTGATGTAATAAGCAAATGGATAAATGACCAAAAGCTATGATGGACTAAAAGCTGCAAACAAGATGCATGATGCTCATGATGATCCTCAGCCTTGTCAAGATCAAAATGTGGAAAGGGAAACTGGACATGAGGGATGATAGGACAAGGAAGGGTAATAGGACATGAAGGAGTATGACATGGTATGATAGGATAATGAAGGGCAATAGGATATGAAGGAGTATGACATGAGTATGATAGGATAATGAAGGGCAATAGGATATGAAGGAGGAAACCTGCCCCCAAGTGTGGTGTACAAGAAGTTCATAAATTACGCATGACGCCTGTTTGCCAGGTTTTCATCACGGTACTTGCCCAAGGCACCTGTTTGCCAGGTTTTCACCAGTGGATGAATTATTTTTCTTTACTTTTTTGCTCTTTCTTTTTTTTTTTCTTTTTTTTTTCAATTTTTTTTTCTTCTTTGCATTTTTTTCAATAGAAGATGGACACATGATAGGGGATGGAAGAAGGACTCAAGCCATTTTTTTTGTTTTTTTGGATAGTAGCCTTGAAAAAAAAATGGACCATGACCTTTGAAAGTATGCTCAAAGACATTGGTAGGATAAGGACATGGAAAATGAGATGAAACTAAGGCAAGGATTTATGCAAAGGATGGGATCAAAGGGATCGAAGGATGGAAAATATGCATTGGATAATGGATAGGGTATTGGAAGAATTGGGCTTGAGTGGATAGAAATGTTGGCAAGGTCGACATTGGCACACACCTTGAGGGGTGATGGACTGATGGAGAAAAAAATGGATCTTAGATTGTGAGATTTGGACGGAGGAATAGCTTGGGATTTTGGGACATAAGGGCCCAAAATGGATGAAGAAGGTGATGGAGGAATAGATTTGAGAGGTTTGGATGGAGGAATAGCAATTTTGGATGCCAAGTTGGATGTTTCTTTAGGCTTTTGTGCTTCAAGGAGCCGCTTAGGGATCCACATGGTTTTTGATTTTTTATGCTTTTGTGGTTCCTTGGAGTGCATTGCTTGCACAAGGGATTTAGGAACCCATATATATTTTGACTTTGCTTTATTTTGCTCAGTGGGCCTTTGTGGCCTTTTGGATATATATTTTTCTTTATAGATCATATTGTTCTTTGTTTTGACATGTCGATTATATTGGACATGTTGATCCTTGAATATAGGTGGATTTCTAGACTTATGACTTTTATACTTGGCATCCAAATTGCTTGGAGGGGGAAAGGAATGCATGGATGGATATGAATGAAATGGAGTTCTTTTGGATGGATGGAATTTACTCAAGGATGTGTGCCTTTGCTGATGTTGCATAGGAGATGGAGGGATATAGGGACCTAGAATGGATGGAAGCGATGATGGGGAAGGTGGACATTTGGATTTTGACTTTGAAGGGATACCAGCGCCTTGAGTGTGAGCTCTGTAGCCATGACCATTAGTATATTCTTTGATATGGAGGGGTTCTTGCTCATGAAGGTCTACTCCTTTGCCTTTATGAATATCTTGACTTGTAGGATACTCTTTTCTTTGGGATGAAGACGCGAGTCCATTATGAGGTGGATATGATATGAGAGAAATAATGAGCTCTTGAAGTGGATCAGATTGGACCAAAGTGGAAGAACCCATTATGCATGTCGAGGGTTCATGAACATCTTGCACTGACACGTTAGAATCATGAGGGGGATTAGGATCATGAGGGGGATTAGGATAATGAGGAGGACTAGGATTGTGTAGTGGACATGGTTCAATGATAGGCTCTTCAAGAGATGGAATGAGAGAAATAAGGGGATCATCACAAGAAATATTAGCTCCTGGATTTAGTTCTTTAGGACTAAGATTGAGTTCTGTCAACTTTTCTATGAGTTCTCCTGGATTTATATTAGCTCCTTTCTTGTTTTGATTGAGATTTAATGCTGCTTGAGAGGTTCTTTTAGTTTGTTTCTCTTGTTGATTTGAAGCTTGCTTCTTTTCCCATTTCATGTTTGCTAGTGTTTGTTGCTTAGCTGATGTTTCTTCTCTTTCAATTGCTAGTTGTTCTTGTCTATTTTCATATTCCTCTTGTTGTTGACTAAAAGATGTGTCTTCTGGTAGAGTGACTTGTCCATACCCTAAGCTTGTTTTATCTGTAGTCTGCTGAGTGTAAGGTTGGATAGGTTCTGAAATACCTTCTTTTCTTTTCCCTATAAGACATGTTTTAGTGTATCCCATCCTTCTGAGAATGTTAAATCCTTTTCCATACTTTTCTGTAGGTATTCTGACATTGTTAATCTTTTGTTGACATTCTTCATCCTTGTATAGTCACTGTAGCACATATTTGTCTTCCGTTTCCTCCGATAAGGTTCCAGCACTAACAAATGCTCCATCAAATATCAAAAGATGTTTTACAATTCATTGTTGTTTAGAGTTTGATGGGTTTCCAAAGGATTTAGGAGAAAGTGGTAATTGTGATATTGAATATTCTCCATTCCCTCAATCTCTTACCTGCATTTGTTTTTCCATACTTGATAAAATAGAGGCAAACGATTGTTCCTTGGATTGTGTGTTTGAAGATGATGCCTCCCTGTTATGTGGAACAATGACTTCTTGAGCCATTTTTAGATTGATGCAGTATTGAAATGGATTTGAATCTACAGATATTGTGATTTCCTGCACATTGTAGGGAAATTTTACACACTGATGATATGTTGATGGGACAACTTGCAGGTCATGTATCCAGGGTCTTCCCAAGAGTACATTATATGATAAGTCCAAGTCTAGAACTTTGCATGCTGTTTCTTTTTGTAAAGGTCCCACTCTGAGGGGTAGTATCACAATTCCCTTGGAGGAACGTTCTTCTTCATCATAGGCTTTTACGGTGATCCTTTTCTGGACATCAACTGCATCTTCTGAATATCCTAAGGCATGAACAAGACTCAATGAACAAATATTTAGGCTAGCTCCACCATCTATTAGAACATGTTTAACGTGCATTTTGTGAATGAGGACTTCAATATGCAAAGGAGCATTGTGGGGATGTTGTAAGGCATGTCATCTTCTTCAGTGAATGATAAGCAGTCAGAAGTTGTGAGGTGTCCCACCATGGTTTGGAATTGATCGATATCAAGATCTTTGGAAACTGTTGTATCTACTAATGCTCATTCAAGAATTTCTTTGTGTGCAGGTGAAAGCTTTAACAATTCTAAGATGGATATTTGTGCAGGTATTTTCTGCAATTGATCCACTAGACTATATTGTTTGGTAGTGGATGATGTGTTTATCATAGGACCCAGCAAAACAACTTTGGTTTTTCTTCTTGTGATAGCATGAGCATGTTCTTGATTTCGTTTTTCTTTAACTATAATCACATTTACCACATTATCATATGTATGAGCGTAGTTTACCTTTGCTTTACCCTTACCATTATTTGTTGTTGATGATTCACCTTTCTCATAGTTTGGAAGCAGAGTTTTAAAAGTTGTATGAGATTCATTTGTTGTATGTCCATCCATAGTTATTACTCCATTATCAATCAAATCTTGTATGATATGTTTCAACTTCTGACAATTATTTGTGTGATGTCCCTTGTTTCGATGGAAATCACAATAATGGTTATCATTCCACCAGGGTGGTTTGATTTGAGGTTCGTAGTTCCTTTCTTCTGGTAAAGTGATCATTTTTTTTGCAAGAAGTGTCTTTAATGCTGACCCAAGGGATTCACTAATGTTTGTAAATTGTCTTCGAAAGAAAGTTTTGATAGTTTCTTTTTAGTGATTATTATTTTCCTGAGCTATTGCCGAGTGAGTGGATAAATTAAAAATTGGTTGTTTTGGTTTTACATTGTTGTTATCCACTATTCCATCATTGATGACATTTCAATTTCTATTCCAAAAATTTGGTTTATCATTGTGGTTGTTGTTATTGTTGTTGTTATTAGGAGGATGAACTTCGTCTTTGTATATTTTCAACTCACCTTTCTTTATCATGGCTTCCTCCATTCTAATTCCATTATCAATCATTTTTCCAAAACTTTGATTTCCTTACATTTTTAATTAATAACTCATTTGATCATTTAAGTTGTCAATGAATATGTCCAT